>NW_027423446.1:617029-660237 GCF_048934315.1 Petromyzon marinus
CCCATCGGTGAGCTCCTCCGGCGGGCAAGGCTGCGTTGGCTGGGTCATGTAGCCCGCATGCCCAGCCACCGCATGCCGAAACAGCTTTTGTTTGGCCGGATCGAGCGGGCTAAGCGGGCGCGGCACGGGCTAGAGAAGAGATGGAGTGATGTGGTACAGGAGGACGTGGAGCTGAGTGGACTTGCCGATGACTGGTACCAGCGGTGTCAAGATCGGCCTCTGTGGAGGAGGCTCGTGAAGGATGCTACTGGGCAGTTGGAGGCAGTCGCCCTCCAACAACAACGGAGGGCGGAGGAGCGGCGCTCACAACAACGAGCGGAGCGCCGGGTGGCTAAAGCACAGCAGGTTGGCACAGTCGGGGGCACAGGTGGTGCATCAGCCAGTCATCTCAGTCAGTCGACCCGTGGCACCTGGGTCTGCCCCGTGACCTCCTGCCAGCGGGCGTTCGACACTTCACGTGGCCTCAGGGTGCACATAGCCTGGCACAAGCGTCGTGGTTACGTCACCGCCACTTAGTGGCGAATGGCGGTTGTTGTTGTTGTGTGTCTGTGTGTGTGTGTCTCTGTGTGTGTGTGTGTCTCTGTGTGTGTGTGTGTCTCTGTGTGTGTGAGTCTCTGTGTGTGTGTGTCTCTGTGTGTGTGAGAGTCTCTGTGTGTGTGTGAGTCTCTCTGTGAGTGTGTGTCTCTGTGTGTGTCTGTGTGTGTGTGTGAGTCTCTGTGTGTGTGTGTCTCTGTGTGTGTGTGTGTGAGTATCTCTGTGTGTGTGTGTGAGTCTCTGTGTGTGTGTGAGTCTCTCTGTGAGTGTGTGTCTCTGTGTGTGTCTGTGTGTGTGTGTGAGTCTCTGTGTGTGTGTGTGTGTGAGTCTCTCTGTGAGTGTGTGTCTCTGTGTGTGTCTGTGTGTGTGTGAGTCTCTGTGTGTGTGAGTCTCTGTGTGTGTGTGTCTGTGTGTGTGTGTGAGTATCTCTGTGTGTGTGTGAGTCTCTGTGTGTGTGTGTGAGTCTCTGTGTGTGTGTGTGTGAGTCTCGGTGTGTGTGTGTGAGTCTCTGTGTGTGTGTGTCTCTGTGTGTGTGTGAGTCTCTGTGTGTGTGTGTGTCTCTGTGTGTGTGTGTGAGTCTCTCTCAGAGTCTCTCTGTGAGCCTCTCTCTGAGTCTCTATGTGAGTCTCTCTCTGAGTCTCTCTGTGAGTCTCTCTCTGAGTCTCTCTGTGAGTCTCTCTCTGAGTGTCTCTGTGAGTCTGTCTCTGAGCTCTCTCTGAGTCTCTCTGTGAGTGTCTCCGTGAGTCTCTCTCTGAGTGTCTCTCTGTGTGAGACTCTCTGTGAGTCTCTCTGTGAGTCTCTCTCTGAGTCTCTCTGTGAGTCTCTCTCTGAGTGTCTCTGTGAGTCTCTCTCTGAGTGTCTCTCTGTGTGAGTCTCTCTGTGAGTCTCTCTGTGAGTCTCTCTGTGTGAGTCTCTCTGTGAGGCTCTCTGTGTGAGCCTCTCTGTGAGTCTCTCTGTGAGTCTCTCTGTGAGTGTCTCTGTGAGTCTCTCTCTGAGTGTCTCTGTGAGTCTCTCTCTGAGTGTCTCTCTGTGTGAGTCTCTCTGTGTGAGTCTCTCTGTGAGTCTCTCTGTGAGTCTCTCTGTGAGTGTCTCTGTGAGTCTCTCTGAGTGTCTCTGTGAGTCTCTCTCTGAGTCTCTCTGTGAGGCTCTCTGTGAGTCTCTCTCTGAGTCTTTCTGTGAGTCTCTCTCTGAGTCTCTCTGTGTGAGTCTCTGTGTGAGTCTCTCTGTGTTAGTCTCTGTGTGTGTGTCTTTGTGTGAGTCTCTGTGTCTCTCTCCGTGAGTCTCTCTCTGATTCTATCTGTGAGTCTCTCTGTGAGTCTCTTTCTGAGTCTCTCTCTGAGTCTCTGTGTGAGTCTCTCTGTGTATGTGTCTATCTGTGTTAGTCTCTGTGTTTGTGTCTCTCTGTGAGTCTCTCTGTGAGTCTCTCTCTGAGTCTCTCTGTGAGTCTCTCTCTGAGTGTCTCTGTGAGTCTCTCTCTGAGTGTCTCTGTGAGTGTCTCTGTGAGTCTCTCTCTGAGTCTCTCTGTGAGTCTCTCTCTGAGTGTCTCTGTGAGTCTTTCTGAGTCTCTCTGTGAGTCTCTCTGTGAGTCTCTCTCTGAGTCTCTCTGAGTGTCTCTGTGAGTGTCTCTGTGAGTATCTCTGTGAGTCTCTCTCTGAGTCTCTCTCTGAGTCTCTCTGTGAGTCTCTCTCTGAGTCTCTCTGTGAGTCTCTCTGTGAGTGTCTCTGTGAGTCTCTTTCTGAGTCTCTCTGTGAGTCTCTCTCTGAGTCTCTCTGTGAGTGTCTCTGTGAGTCTGTCTCTGAGTCTCTCTCTGAGTCTCTCTGTGAGTCTCTCTGTGAGTCTCTCTTTGACTCTCTCTGTGAGTCTCTCTCTGAGTGTCTCTATGAGTATCTCTGTGAGTCTCTCTCTATCAGGGTGCTCAAATTGCCGTGTCGGAGACACCGAGATGCTGGGTGCGAGTGAGCGAGTGAGCGAGTAAGTGGTTGAGTGAGTGGTTGAGCGAGTACGTGGTTGAGCGAGTAAGTGGTTGAGTGAGTGGTTGAGCGAGTACGTGGTTGAGCGAGTAAGTGGTTGAGCGAGTGAGCGAGTAAGTGAGTGAACGAGTGAGCGAGTACGTGGTTGAGCGAGGGAGCGAGTACGTGGTTGAGCGAGTAAGTGGTTGAGCGAGTGAGCGAGTAAGTGAGTGAACGAGTGAGCGAGTAAGTGGTTGAGCGAGGGAGCGAGTAAGTGGTTGAGCGAGTACGTGGTTGAGTGAGTGGTTGAGCGAGTACGTGGTTGAGCGAGTGAGCGAGTAAGTGGTTGAGCGAGTGAGCGAGTAAGTGGTTGAGCGAGTGAGCGAGTAAGTGGTTGAGCGAGTGAGCGAGTAAGTGGTTGAGCGAGGACGTGGTTGAGTGAGTGGTTGAGCGAGTACGTGGTTGAGCGAGTGAGCGAGTACGTGGTTGAGTGAGTGGTTGAGCGAGTAAGTGAGTGAACGAGTGAGCGAGTGAGCAAGTGATCGAGTGGTTTAGTGGTTGAGCGATTGAGTGAGTGAGTGAGCGAGTGAGTGAGTGGTTGAGCGAGTGAGTGGTTGAGCGAGGGAGTGAGTGAGTGAATGAATGAGTGAATGAATGAGTGAGTGTATGAGTGAGTGTATGAGTGAATGAGTAAGTGAGTGAGTGAATGAGTGAGTGTATGAGTGAGTGCGTGAGTGAGTGAGTGAATGAGTGAGTGAGTGAATGAGTGAGTGAATGAGTGAGTGAATGAGTGGGTGAATGAGTGAGTGTAGGAGTGAATGAATGAGTGAGTGAGTGAATGAGTGAGTGAATGAATGAGTGTGTGAGTGAATGAGTGAGTGAATGAGTGAGTGAATAAGTGAGTGAGTGAGTGAATGAGTGAGTGAGTGTATGAGTGAGTGAGTGAATGACTGAATGAGTGAGTGAGTGTATGCGTGAGTGAGTGAATGAGTGAGTGCGTGAATGAATGAGTGAGTGTATGAGTGAGTGAGTGAATGAGTGTATGAGTTAGTGAGTGTATGAATGAGTGAATGAATGAATGAGTGTATGAGTGAGTGAATGAGTGAATGAGTGAGTGAATGAGTGAGTGAGTGAATGAGTGAGTGAATGAATGAGTGAATGAGCCGTGGCTTCCTTCACAGGTGCTGCTGCTTGCCCACGCCCCTTGCCCTAGTCTGGTCGCGAGCTACCTGTGCCGCTTTGCCCTTGCAGTGGGTGTGGGTCTCTGGGCGTGCACGGCCCTCAAGAATGTTTCACTCTGTGATGTGATGTTGACAAAGATGGGCTTCAAAAACACTCTGTGTGTGTCTAACACTCTCTGTCTCTCTGTGTGTCTCACTCTGTGTGTCTCAATCTCTGTCTCTGTGTGTCTCACTCTGTGTGTGTCTCACTCTCTGTCTCTGTGTGTCTCACTCTGTGTGTCTCACTCTGTGTGTCTCACTCTGTCTCTGTGTCTCACTCTCTCACTCTCTCTCTCGCTCACACTGTGTGTGTCTCACTCTGTGTGTCTCACTCTGTGTGTCTCTCTCACTCTGTGTCTCACTCTGTGTGTCTCACTCTGTGTGTCTCACTCTGTGTCTCACTCTGTGTGTCTCACTCTGTGTGTCTCACTCTGTGTGTCTCTCTCACTCTGTGTCTCACTCTGTGTGTCTCACTCTGTGTGTCTCACTCTGTCTGTCTGTCTCACTCTGTGTCTCACTCTGTGTGTCTCACTGTCTCACTCTGTGTGTCTCACTCTGTGTGTCTCACTCTCACTGTGTGTGTCTCACTCTGTGTGTCTCACTCTGTGTGTCTCTCTCACTCTGTGTCTCACTCTGTGTGTCTCACTCTGTGTGTCTCACTCTGTGTGTCTCACTCTGTGTGTCTCTCTCTGTGTGTCTCACTCTGTGTCTCACTCTGTGTGTCTCTCTCACTCTGTGTCTCACTCTGTGTGTCTCACTCTGTGTGTCTCACTCTGTCTGTCTGTCTCACTCTGTGTGTCTCACTCTGTGTGTCTCACTGTCTCACTCTGTGTGTCTCACTCTGTGTGTCTCACTCTGTGTGTCTCACTCTCACTCTGTGTGTCTCACTCTGTGTGTCTCTCTCACTCTGTGTCTCACTCTGTGTGTCTCACTCTGTGTGTCTCATTCTGTGTGTCTCACTCTGTGTGTCTGTCTCACTGTCTCACTCTGTCTGTCTCACTCTGTGTGTCTCACTCTGTGTGTCTCTCTCTCTCACTCTGTGTGTCTCACTCTGTGTGTCTCACTCTGTGTGTCTCACTCTGTGTGTCTCACTCTCTCACTCTGTCTGTCTCACTCTGTGTGTCTCACTCTGTGTGTCTCACTCTGTGTGTCTCTCTCTGTGTCTCACTCTCTCACTCTGTGTGTCTCTCACTCTGTGTCTCACTCTGTGTGTCTCACTCTGTGTGTCTCACTCTGTGTCTCACTCTGTGTGTCTCTCTCACTCTGTGTGTCTCACTCTGTGTGTCTCTCTCACTCTGTGTCTCACTCTGTGTGTGTCTCTCTCTCACTCTGTGTCTCTCACTCTGTGTGTCTCACTCTGTGTCTCTCACTCTGTGTGTCTCACTCTGTGTGTCTCACTCTCTCACTCTGTGTGTCTCACTCTGTGTGTCTCTCTCTGTGTGTCGCTCTCACTCTGTGTGTCTCACTCTGTGTGTCGCTCTCACTCTGTGTGTCTCACTCTGTGTGTCTCACTCTGTGTGTCTCACTCTGTGTGTCTCACTCTGTGTGTCTCACTCTGTGTGTCTCACTCTGTGTGTCGCTCTCACTCTGTGTGTCTCACTCTGTGTGTCTCACTCTGTGTCTCTCTCACTCTGTGTGTCTCACTCTGTCTCTCACTCTGTGTGTCTCACTCTGTGTCTCACTCTGTGTGTCTCACTCTGTGTCTCACTCTGTGTGTCTCACTCTGTGTCTCACTCTGTGTGTGTCTCTCTCTGTGTCTCACTCTGTGTGTCTCACTCTGTGTGTCTCACTCTGTGTGTCTCACTCTCTCACTCTGTGTGTCTCACTCTGTGTGTCTCACTCTGTGTGTCTCTCTCACTCTGTGTGTCTCTCTCTGTGTCTCTGTGTAGTGGTTTAGCGCTACGCTCCACTACGAACCTGACCACCTGAGTTCGATTCCTGCTCACGGCCAACACCGGTGACGATTATCTGAACCGGTCCTGGGCCTCCCCTAGGTCGACTCAGCCTCAACTGAGTACCTGGTGTAGTGGTGGTAGTGGTGGTGTAGTGGTGGTGGTGGTGTAGTGAACATCGTTAGCATTGGAGAGACAAAGGCGGCCGGGCGTGGTGCTGGTGGCCACCCCCTCTGTGTGTGTCACAGTGCCGGTAGCCTTCATAGGCGCTGCTACTCGCTACTGACAGCACTTGCCCCTACAGCCTGCTAGAAGCTACCTGGCGGATCTTTGTCTGTGTGTAGGTGCTACTGACAGCACTTGCCCCTACAGCCTGCTAGAGGCTACACGGGGGATCTTTGTCTGTGTGTAGGTGGTACTGACAGCACTTGCCCCTACAGCCTGCTAGAGGCTACCTGGGGGAGCTTTGTCCGTGTGATTATTTGCCAATGACCTCAGCGCGAGGTGCGGCTGCCATCCTAGGGCGTGGGGCTGTGGGTGGCACCTCCACGTTGCTGTGCCAGGGTCCAGTACCGCCCACAATTAAACACAACAACAGAGCAGAATGGCGGCTAGGGTGGGTGCGGGACCATCACCATCATCATCACCACCATCACCATCATCACCATCATCATCACCACCATCATCACCACCATCATCACCATCATCACCACCATCATCACCACCACCATCATCACCACCACCATCATCACCACCACCATCATCACTACCAACACCACCACCATCATCACCACCATCATCACCATCATCACTACCACCATCACCACTATCACCATCATCACCATCACCATCATCACCATCACCACCGTCATCACCACCACCATCACCACCACCATCATCACCATCACCACCACCATCATCACCATCATCACCATCATCACCACCACCATCACCACCGTCATCATCACCACCATCATCACCATCATCATCACCACCATCATCACCATCACCACCATCATCACCATCATCACCATCACCATCACCACCATCACCACCATCACCACCATCACCACCATCATCACCACCATCACTACCATCATCACCACCATCACCACCATCATCACCACCATCACCACCATCACCACCATCATCACCACCATCACTACCATCATCACCACCATCACCACCATCATCACCACCATCACCACCATCACCACCATCACCACCATCATCACCATCATCATCACCATCACCACCATCACCACCATCATCATCACCATCACCACCATCATCATCACCATCACCACCATCATCACCACCATCATCACCATCACCATCATCACCACCATCACCACTATCACCATCATCACCATCATCATCACCATCACCACCATCATCACCACCATCATCACCATCATCATCACCATCATTATCATCATCACCATCACCACTATCACCACCACCATCATCACCATCATCATCACCATCATTATCATCATCACCATCACCACCATCATCACCACCATCATCACCATCATCATCACCATCATTATCATCATCACCATCACCACTATCACCACCACCATCATCACCATCATCATCACCATCATTATCATCATCACCATCACCACTATCACCACCACCATCATCACCATCATCATCACCATCATTATCATCATCACCATCACCACTATCACCACCACCATCATCACCATCATCATCACCATCATTATCATCATCACCATCACCACTATCACCACCACCATCATCACCATCATCATCACCATCATTATCATCATCACCATCACCACTATCACCACCACCATCATCACCATCATCATCACCATCATTATCATCATCACCATCACCACTATCACCACCACCATCATCACCATCATCATCACCATCATTATCATCATCACCATCACCACTATCACCACCACCATCATCACCATCATCATCACCATCATTATCATCATCACCATCACCACTATCACCACCACCATCATCATCATCATCACCATCATTATCATCATCACCATCACCACTATCACCACCACCATCATCACCATCATCATCACCATCATTATCATCATCACCATCACCACTATCACCACCACCATCATCACCATCATCATCACCATCATTATCATCATCACCATCACCACTATCACCACCACCATCATCACCATCATCATCACCATCATTATCATCATCACCATCACCACTATCACCACCACCATCATCACCATCATCATCACCATCATTATCATCATCACCATCACCACTATCACCACCACCATCATCACCATCATCATCACCATCATTATCATCATCACCATCACCACTATCACCACCACCATCATCACCATCATCATCACCATCATCACCATCATCACCACCACCATCATCATCACCATCATCATCACCACCATCATCACCATCATCACCATCATCACCATCATCATCACCACCACCATCATCATTATCATCACCACCATCATCACCACTATCACCGTCATCATCATCACCATCATCACCATCATCACCACCATCATCACCACCATCACCGTCATCATCATCACCATCATCACCATCATCACCACCATCATCACTACCAACATCACCATCATCATCACCATCACCACCATCATCATCACCATCATCATCACCACCATCATCACCATCATCACCACCATCATCACTACCAACACCACCATCATCATCACCATCACCACCATCATCATCACCACCATCATCACCATCATCATCACCATCATCACCATCATCATCACCACCATCATCACTACCAACACCACCATCACCATCATCACCACCATCATCATCATCACCATCATCATCATCATCACCGTCATCACCACTATCACCATCACTACCATCATCACCATCACCATCATCACTACCATCATCATCACTACCATCATCACCATCATCATCACCATCATCACTACCAACACCACCGTCACCATCATCACCACCATCACCATCATCACCATCATGACCACCATCATCACCATCATCATCATTACCTCCATCATCACCATCATAACTACCACCATCACCACTATCACCATAATCACCACCATCATCACCACGACCATCACCACCACCATCACCACCATCATCACCACCATCACCACCACCATCATCACCACCACCATCATCACCACCACCATCACCACCATCACCATCACCACCATCATCACCATCACCACCACCGTCATCACCATCATCACCATCATCATCACCATCACCACCACCGTCATCACCATCATCACCACCATCATCACCACCATCACCACCACCACCGCCACCTCCACCAATTTCATCACCAGTAGCTTGAGCCAAACTCTTACCCAGCTGTGTAATCACCACTAAGAGTTTAATTTGGGGCTTAAAACATTCACTCGCACTCATGACGTGATTAATATAATTATTGCTTACCAGGAGCTATGCTCCTGTATCTAACTGCTGCTGCTGATGATGATGCTGCTGCTGATGCTGATGATGATGCAGTGAATGTGGAAACCAGTCAAGAGAATTGTTTACGTTGAAGCAATGCTGCTAATGGAGACGCAATCTCAGAAGGCCGTGTGGCTGATAGGATGAGTAAATATGATCGTATTGTTGACACAGCCTGATAGAGAGACATTCGGAGCGAGGGACACCCAGACCCAGGGCTCGAACCCAGACTCTCAGTGTCTCTGACACGGCCATCGTGATAGAGACACCCAGACCCAGGGATTGAACCCAGACTCTCAGTGTCTCTGACACGGCCATCGTGATAGAGACACCCAGACCCAGGGATTGAACCCAGACTCTCAGTGTCTCTGAAACGGCCATCGTGATAGAGAGACCCAGACCCAGGGCTCGAACCCAGACTCTCAGTGTCTCTGACACGGCCATCGTGATAGAGACACCCAGACCCAGGGATTGAACCCAGACTCTCAGTGTCTCTGACACGGCCATCGTGATAGAGACACCCAGACCCAGGGATTGAACCCAGACTCTGAGTGTCTCTGACACGGCCATCGTGACAGAGACACCCAGACCCAGGGATTGAACCCAGACTCTCAGTGTCTCTGACACGGCCATCGTGATAGAGACACCCAGACCCAGGGCTCGAACCCAGACTCTCAGTGTCTCTGACACGGCCATCGTGATAGAGAGAGACACCCAGACCCAGGGATTGAACCCAGACTCTCAGTGTCTCTGACACGGCCATCGTGATAGAGACACCCAGACCCAGGGATTGAACCCAGACTCTCAGTGTCTCTGAAACGGCCATCGTGATAGAGACACCCAGACCCAGGGATTGAACCCAGACTCTCAGTGTCTCTGACACGGCCATCGTGATAGAGACACCCAGACCCAGGGATTGAACCCAGACTCTCAGTGTCTCTGACACGGCCATCGTGATAGAGAGAGACACCCAGACCCAGGGCACGAACCCAGACTCTCAGTGTCTCTGACACGGCCATCGTGATAGAGACACCCAGACCCAGGGATTGAACCCAGACTCTCAGTGTCTCTGACACGGCCATCGTGATAGAGAGAGACACCCAGACCCAGGGATTGAACCCAGACTCTCAGTGTCTCCGACACGGCCATCGTGATAGAGACACCCAGACCCAGGGATTGAACCCAGACTCTCAGTGTCTCTGACACGGCCATCGTGATAGAGACACCCAGACCCAGGGCACGAACCCAGACTCTCAGTGTCTCTGACACGGCCATCGTGATAGAGAGAGACACCCAGACCCAGGGATTGAACCTAGACTCTGAGTGTCTCTGACACGGCCATCGTGATAGAGACACCCAGACCCAGGGCTCGAACCCAGACTCTCAGTCTCTCTGACACGGCCATCGTGATAGAGACACCCAGACCCAGGGCTCGAACCCAGACTCTCAGTGTCTCTGACACGGCCATCGTGATAGAGAGAGACACCCAGACCCAGGGATTGAACCCAGACTCTCAGTGTCTCTGACACGGCCATCGTGATAGAGACACCCAGACCCAGGGATTGAACCCAGACTCTCAGTGTCTCTGACACGGCCATCGTGATAGAGACACCCAGACCCAGGGATTGAACCCAGACTCTCAGTGTCTCTGACACGGCCATCGTGATAGAGACACCCAGACCCAGGGATTGAACCCAGACTCTCAGTGTCTCTGACACGGCCATCGTGATAGAGACACCCAGACCCAGGGATTGAACCCAGACTCTCAGTGTCTCTGACACGGCCATCGTGATAGAGACACCCAGACCCAGGGCTCGAACCCAGACTCTCAGTGTCTCTGACACGGCCATTGTGATAGAGACACCCAGACCCAGGGATTGAACCCAGACTCTCAGTGTCTCTGACACGGCCATCGTGATAGAGACACCCAGACCCAGGGATTGAACCCAGACTCTCAGTGTCTCTGACACGGCCATCGTGATAGAGACACCCAGACCCAGGGATTGAACCCAGACTCTCAGTGTCTCTGACACGGCCATCGTGATAGAGACACCCAGACCCAGGGCTCGAACCCAGACTCTCAGTGTCTCTGACACGGCCATCGTGATAGAGACACCCAGACCCAGGGATTGAACCCAGACTCTCAGTGTCTCTGACACGGCCATCGTGATAGAGACACCCAGACCCAGGGATTGAACCCAGACTCTCAGTGTCTCTGACACGGCCATCGTGATAGAGACACCCAGAGCCAGGGATTGAACCCAGACTCTCAGTGTCTCTGACACGGCCATCGTGATAGAGACACCCAGACCCAGGGATTGAACCCAGACTCTCAGTGTCTCTGACACGGTCATCGTGATAGAGAGAGACACCCAGATCCAGGGATTGAACCCAGACTCTCAGTGTCTCTGACACCGCCATCGTGACAGAGACACCCAGACCCAGGGATTGAACCCAGACTCTCAGTGTCTCTGACACGGCCATCGTGATAGAGACACCCAGACCCAGGGATTGAACCCAGACTCTCAGTGTCTCTGACACGGCCATCGTGACAGAGACACCCAGACCCAGGGATTGAACCCAGACTCTCAGTGTCTCTGACACAGCCATCGTGATAGAGAGACCCAGACCCAGGGATTGAACCCAGACTCTCAGTGTCTCTGACACGGCCATCGTGATAGAGACACCCAGACCCAGGGATTGAACCCAGACTCTCAGTGTCTCTGACACGGCCATCGTGATAGAGACACCCAGACCCAGGGCTCGAACCCAGACTCTCAGTGTCTCTGACACGGCCATCGTGATAGAGACACCCAGACCCAGGGATTGAACCCAGACTCTCAGTGTCTCTGACACGGCCATCGTGATAGAGAGAGACACCCAGACCCAGGGCACGAACCCAGACTCTCAGTGTCTCTGACACGGCCATCGTGATAGAGACACCCAGACCCAGGGATTGAACCCAGACTCTCAGTGTCTCTGACACGGCCATCGTGATAGAGACACCCAGACCCAGGGATTGAACCCAGACTCTCAGTGTCTCTGACACGGCCATCGTGATAGAGACACCCAGAGCCAGGGATTGAACCCAGACTCTCAGTGTCTCTGACACGGCCATCGTGATAGAGACACCCAGACCCAGGGATTTAACCCAGACTCTCAGTGTCTCTGACACGGCCATCGTGATAGAGAGAGACACCCAGACCCAGGGATTGAACCCAGATACTCAGTGTCTCTGACACGGCCATCGTGAAGCCAGCTGGAATGTGGCGATGGTTGAACCCACCGCAGGGCAGATTAGCGGAGCGGTGAGGTGTTTGGGCGGGTGGGTGGGTGACTCACTCAGCCACTCGCACACTTGCATACCTGTGGGGAGGGTGGGCGAGTGAGTAAATGGGTGAGTGAGTGAGTGAGTTAACGGGTGAGTGAGTTAACGGGTGAGTGAGTGAGTTAACGGGTGAGTGAGTTAACGGGTGAGTGAGTGAGTGAGTTAACGGGTGAGTGAGTTAACGGGTGAGTGAGTGAGTTAACGGGTGAGTGAGTGAGCGGGTGGGTGAGTGAGTGAGTTAACGGGTGAGTGAGTGAGCGGGTGGGTGAGTGAGTGAGTGAGTTAACGGGTGAGTGAGTTAACGGGTGAGTGAGTGAGCGGGTGGGTGAGTGAGTGAGTGAGCGGGTGGGTGAGTTAACGGGTGAGTGAGTTAACGGGTGAGTGAGTGAGTGAGTTAACGGGTGAGTGAGTTAACGGGTGAGTGAGTGAGTTAACGGGTGAGTGAGTGAGCGGGAGGGTGAGTGAGTGAGTGAGCGGGTGGGTGAGTGAGTGAGTTAACGGGTGAGTGAGTGAGCGGGTGGGTGAGTGAGTGAGTGAGTTAGCGGGTGAGTGAGTTAACGGGTGAGTGAGTGAGCGGGTGGGTGAGTGAGTGAGTTAACGGGTGAGTGAGTGAGCGGGTGGGTGAGTGAGTGAGTGAGCGGGTGGGTGAGTGAGTAAATGGGTGAGTGAGTTAACGGGTGAGTGAGTGAGCGGGTGGGTGGGTGAGTGAGCGGGTGGGTGGGTGAGTGAGCGGGTGGGTGGGTGAGTGAGTGAGCGGGTGGGTGAGTGAGTAAATGGGTGAGTGAGTGAGTGAGTTAACGGGTGAGTGAGTTAACGGGTGAGTGAGTGAGTGAGTTAACGGGTGAGTGAGTTAACGGGTGAGTGAGTGAGTTAACGGGTGAGTGAGTGAGCGGGTGGATGAGTGAGTGAGTGAGCGGGTGGGTGAGTGAGTAAATGGGTGAGTGAGTGAGTGAGTTAACGGGTGAGTGAGTGAGCGGGTGGGTGGGTGAGTGAGCGGGTGGGTGGGTGAGTGAGCGGGTGGGTGGGTGAGTGAGTGAGCGGGTGGGTGAGTGAGTAAATGGGTGAGTGAGTGAGTGAGTTAACGGGTGAGTGAGTGAGCGGGTGGGTGAGTGAGTGAGTGAGTTAACGGGTGAGTGAGTGAGCGGGTGGGTGAGTGAGTGAGCGGGTGGGTGAGTGAGTGAGTGAGCGGGTGGGTGAGTGAGTAAATGGGTGAGTGAGTGAGTTAACGGGTGAGTGAGTGAGCGGGTGGGTGGGTGAGTGAGTGGGTGAATGGGTGGGTGAGTGGGTGAGTGGGTGGGTGGGTGAGTGGGTGGGTGGGTGACTCACTCAGCCACTCGCCCGCCTGCATACCTGTGGGGAGGATGGGCGAGTGAGTGAGCTAGCGGATAGGGCGAGTGAATGAGTGAGTGGCTGATTGAGTAAATTAACGGGTGAGCGAGTGAGTTGGTGGGTGGTGGGTGAATAGGTGAATGGGTGAGTGAGTTAACGGGTGAGCGGGTGAGTGAGCAGGTGAGTGAGTGAGCGGGTCGGTGAGTGAGTGAGCGGGTGGGTGAATGAGTGAGTGGGTGGGTGAGTGGGTGAGTGGGTGGGTGAGTGGGTGAGTGGGTGGGTGAGTGGGTGAGTGGGTGGGTGAGTGGGTGAGTGGGTGGGTGAGTGGGTGAGTGGGTGAGTGGGTGGGTGAGTGGGTGAGTGGGTGGGCGAGTGAGTGAGCTAGCGGATAGGGCGAGTGAATGAGTCAGTGGCTGATTGAGTAAATTAACGGGTGAGCGAGTGAGTTGGTGGGTGGTGGGTGAATAGGTGAATGGGTGAGTGAGTGAGTTAACGGGTGAGCGGGTGAGTGAGCGGGTGAGTGAGTGAGCGGGTGGGTGAGTGAGTGAGCGGGTGGGTGAGTGAGTGAGTGAGCGGGTGGGTGGGCGGGTGAGTGGGTGAGTGAGCGGGTGGGTGGGTGGGTGAGTGGGTGAGTGGGTGGGTGAGTGGGTGAGTGAGCGGGTGAGTGAGTGAGTGAGCTGGTGGGTGAGTGAGTGAGTGAGCGGGTGGATGAGTGAGTGAATGGGTGGGTGAGTGAGTTAACGGATGACTGGGTGAGTGGGTGGGTGAGTGGGTGAGTGGGTGGGTGGGTGAGTGGGTGGGTGGGTGAGTGGGCGGATGGGTGGGTGGGTGGGTGAGTGGGCGGGTGGGTGGGTGAGTGGGCGAGTGGGTGGGTGAGTGGGCGAGTGGGTGGGTGAGTGGGCGAGTGGGTGGGTGAGTGGGTGAGTGGGTGGGTGAGTGGGTGAGTAAGTGATCGGGTGGGTGAGTGGGTGGGTGAGTGGGTGAATGAGTGAGTTAACGGGTGAGTGGGTGAGTGAGCGGGGTGAGTGGGTGAGTGGGTGGGTGAGTGGGTGGGTGAGTGGGTGGGTGAGTGGGTGAGTGGGCGGGTGGGTGGGTGAGTGGGCGGGTGGGTGGGTGAGTGGGCGGGTGGGTGAGTGGGCGGGTGGGTGAGTGGGCGGGTGGGTGAGTGGGCGGGTGGGTGAGTGAGTGGGTGGGTGAGTGAGTGAGCGGGTGGGTGAGTGAGTGGGTGGTTGGGTGGGTGAGTGAGTGAGTGGCTGGTTGGTTAGGTAGGTGGGTGGTTAGGTGGGTGGGTGGTTAGATGGGTGGGTGGGTGAGTGGGTGGGTGGTTAGATGGGTGGGTGGGTGAGTGCGTAGGTGAGTGGGTGGGTGGGTGACTTAACGGGCGGGTGGGTGACTTAACGGGCGTGTGGGTGGGTGAGTGAGTGAGTTAACGGGTGACTGGGTGACTGGGTGAGTGGGTGGGTGAGTGGGTGAGTGGGTGGGTGGGTGAGTGGGTGGGTGGATGAGTGGGTGAGCGGGTGGATGGGTGGTTGAGTGGTTGAGCGGGTCGTTGAGTGAGTGGGTGGGTGGGTGGGTGAGTGGGTGGGTGGGTGGGTGAGTGAGTGGGTGGGTGGGCGAGCGGGCGGGTGGGTGAGTGGGTGGTTGAGGGGGTGGGTGGGTGAGTGGGTGGGTGAGTGGGTGAGTGAGTGGGTGGGTGAGTGGGTGGGTGAGTGGGTGGGTGGGTGAGTGGGTGGGTGGGTGAGTGGGTGGGTGAGTGGGTGAGTGGGTGGGTGGGTGAGTGGGTGGGTGAGTGGGTGGGTGGGTGAGTGGGTGGGTGAGCGAGCGGGCGGGTGGGTGGGTGAGTGGGTGGTTGAGGGGGTGGGTGGGTGAGTGGGTGGGTGGGTGAGTGGGTGGGTGGTGAGTGAGTGGGTGGGTGGGTGGGTGGGTGAGTGGGTGGGTGGGTGAGTGAGTGGGTGGTTGGGTGAGTGGGTGGGTGAGTGGGTGAGTGGGTGGGTGGGTGGGTGAGTGGGTGGGTGAGTGGGTGGGTGGGTGGGTGAGTGGGTGGGTGAGTGGGTGAGTGGGTGGGTGGGTGGGTGAGTGGGTGAGTGGGTGGGTGGTGAGTGAGTGGGTGGGTGGGTGGGTGGGTGAGTGGGTGAGTGGGTGGGTGAGTGGGTGGGTGGGTGCTGTGTTTGCGGTGGTGGGTGAGTGGGTGGGTGGGTGAGTGGGTGGGTGGGTGAGTGAGTGAGTGGGTGGGTGGGTGAGTGGGTGGGTGAGTGGGTGGGTGGGTGGGTGCTGTGTTTGCGGTGGTGAGTGGGTGGGTGGGTGAGTGGGTGAGTGAGTGGGTGGGTGGGTGAGTGGGTGGGTGAGTGGGTGGGTGGGTGAGTGAGTGGGTGGGTGGGTGGGTGGGTGAGTGAGTGAGTGGGTGGGTGAGTGGGTGGGTGGGTGAGTGGGTGGGTGGGTGAGTGAGTGGGTGGGTGAGTGGGTGGGTGGGTGCTGTGTTTGCGGTGGTGGGTGAGTGGGTGGGTGGGTGAGTGGGTGGGTGGGTGAGTGAGTGGGTGGGTGAGTGAGTGGGTGGGTGAGTGGGTGGGTGGGTGCTGTGTTTGCGGTGGTGGGTGAGTGGGTGGGTGGGTGAGTGAGTGGGTGGGTGGGTGGGTGAGTGGGTGGGTGAGTGGGTGGGTGAGTGGGTGGGTGAGTGGGTGGGTGAGGGTGGGGTGGGTGGGTGGGTGAGTGAGGTGGTGGGTGGGTGAGTGAGTGAGTGGGTGAGTGGGTGGGTGAGTGAGTGGGTGGGTGGGTGAGTGGGTGGGTGGGTGAGTGGGTGGGTGGTGGTGGGTGGGTGGGTGGGTGAGGGGGGGGTGGGTGAGTGGGTGAGGTGGGTGAGTGGGTGAGTGACTGGACGTGACTCATCCTGCCCAACCTGCAGCCTTTAACGCGTCCATGCAAAGACGTCGCCATAGAGATGGCTTTGTGTGTGTGTGTCTGTGTGTCTGTGTGTGTGTGTGTCTGTGTGTGTGTCTGTGTGTGTGTGTGTGTCTGTGTGTCTGTGTGTGTGTGTTGTGTCTGTGTGTGTGTCTGTGTGTGTGTGTCTGTGTGTGTGTCTGTGTGTGTTTGTGTGTCTGTGTGTGTGTCGGTGTGTGTGTGTGTCTGTGTGTGTGTCGGTGTGTGTGTGGCCTGTTTGTGTCTGTGTGTGTGTGTCCGTGTGTGTGTCTGTGTGTGTGTCTGTGTGTGTGTCGGTGTGTGTGTGTGTGTCTGTGTGTGTGTCTGTGTGTGTATCCGTGTGTGTCTGTGTGTGTGTGTATCTGTGTGTGTGTCGGTGTGTGTATCTGTGTGTGTGTGGCCTGTGTGTGTGTGTATCTGTGTGTGTGTGTGTGTCTGTCTGTGTATCTGTGTGTGTGTGTCTGTGTGTGTGTCTGTGTGTGTGTGTCTGTGTGTGTGTGTGTGGCCTGTGTGTGTGTGTCTGTGTGTGTCTGTGTGTGTGTGTCTGTGTGTCCGTGTGTGTGTCTGTGTATCTGTGTGTGTTTCTGTGTGTGTGTCTGTGTGTGTGTTTCTGTGTGTGTGTGTGTCTGTGTGTGTGTGTGGCCTGTGTGTGTGTGTGTCTGTGTGTGTGTGTGGCCTGTGTGTGTGTCTGTGTGTGTGTCTGTGTGTGTGTGTGGCCTGTGTGTGTGTGTGTGTGTCGGTGTGTGTGTGGACGGGCAACTCTGTCATGGACAATGCTGTGGGGGGAGGGCCAATTCCGATTGGCCTCTCCCCTCATGGCGTCTGTGACCACCACAGGGGCTAAACGGGGGCTCTGGATGGATGCAAGGGGCTGGTAACCCCTCCACCTTCAATTAATTACCACGAAACCACGACTGAAATATGTAACTAATAATATTGTGCCGGAGGCCCCGGGGGGCCAGGCGTCTATGACGTCTCCTGGCCAACCCCAATTGGCGGAGCCAGGAGATTGAATATCCACCCTCGGGGCTCCTCCAGAAACAACGAAAAGCCACTTCGTGTGGCCACGTGGACTGTTCGAACGCTCACTGCGGAGGAGAGGCTGCCACTCCTCTGTCTGGAGCTGGACCGGTACCGCCTGGATCTTTGTGGCATTCAGGAGGTCCGGTGGACCGGTTCTGGCTCCTGCCACCATGACGGGTGGACAGTCCTCTACTCGGGGCAGCAGACTGCCAAACAACAGGGTGTGGGTCTTCTTTTGAACAAAAGAATGAAGGGGGCGTGTGAGCGTGGCGGTGAGGTGTGGGAAGCTGTAAGCCCCAGGCTACTTTGGGCTCGCCTTCCCATCAACCGGAGGCGAGGAGTGGTGGCCGTGGTTATTTATGCCCCCACCGAAGACGAACATCCGTGGAGGGATGCAGGCAAGGCCGATGAGTCAGATGCCTTCTATGACCTCCTGTCACAGGTGCTGGCTAACGTGACCTCTCGGGATAGAGTCATCTTGTTGGGTGACTTCAATGCCTGAGTTGGTCATGATGCTGGCACCTGGTCTGGAGTGATTGGAGGGCATGGGCCAGATCAGCTCAATAACAACGGTAGGAGGTTGCTAGATTTTGTGCTGCCCATGGGCTTGTAATTACCAACACGCTGTTCCGGCATCGGCGCATCCACACATCATGGATGCATGCCGGGTCCAAGCAAGAACATCTGCTGGACTACATAGTGACGGACCAGCGGATGCGAGCCCATGTCCTTGACACCAGGACCTACCGTGGAGCTGATCTGCCCTCTGACCATCGACTAGTCATCTGTAAGATGCGCCGCCCATTCTTCCACTACGGTGGTGGGTGTACACCCAGGACCCCATTCCAACCTAAAGTGGCCTGGTCTCAGTTAGCTGATGAAAGTTGCAAGTGAGAATTTCATCATCGCTTGCGGCTGGGGTTGGCATCGTCCCCGACTCCTCCTGATGTCGAGGGTAAATGGGCGAGGTTTAGGACTGTGACTCATGCAGCTGCAATGGCTGCTTTGGGTACGCGGTCCAGACCTCCCCAGAGACCCTGGCTGACAGAGGAGGTGTTCAGGATAGTTGAGAAAAAGCGACAGGCCCACTGTCATCAGCTATAGAATCCCACGTCAGAGAATGAGGAGGCTTACCGCAGCCTTCGCTCGGAGGTTTGGAGAGCCGTGCGGCGCTGCAAGGATGGGTGGTGGTCGCGGGTTGCTGAGGAGATGGAGTCTGCCTCAGTGGCCCGTGATCACAAATCTCTATTTAACTCCATTTAAAAAGTAACCTGCAGCACCACACCTATTACCATCATTAGGGGAAAAAACGGTGATCCAATCTCCGACCCCCAGGAACAGGTTTGCAGATTTGCTGAGCATTTCTGTGAGGTCCTGGGGGAGGGGAAATCCCTCAGCCAGGAAAACATCGTGGCACAAAGTGGAGTTGACCCTGCTGAGGCTGCGGTGCCTCAAATATTGGAAGAAGTCACCCCCTGTGAGTGGCTGGCTGCGGTGCCATCTGTTGAGGAAGTCCTGAAGGCGATCCGGAGTCTGAAACCAGGAAAGGCAGCGGGCAGAGATGATCTCCCAAGTGAAATGCTGAGGGAGGGTGGCGTTTGTGCACAGACTGCCCTATATGACATCATAACAACAGTCTGGACCACTGGACGGGTTCCGCAGGATTGGAAGGATGCCCTGGTGGTCCCCCTCTTTAAGAAGGGGGACCGCACAGACTGTAACAATTACAGGGGGATATCACTCCTCAATGTGCCGGGAAAGGTCCTGGCAAGGATTATTCAACATCGCCGCCTTGCCAGGCACGCTGAGGAGAGGCTTGCAGAGCCCCAATGCGGTTTCAGGAAAGGGCAGTCCTGCACAGATGCCATATTTTCTGTCCGTCTGCTACAGCAGAGGTGTAGGGAATTCCAATAAGACCTACATCTCTGCTTTATTGACCTGGTCAAGGCCTATGATACCATGAGTAGGCCTGGGCTCTGGGTTGTTCTTCGTGCTTTTGGAGTACCTGACCCTCTGCTCACGATCATTAAGGACCTTCATGGTGGTGAGCAGCCCCGGGTAAAATTACGTGGCCGGGAGTCAGAGCCATTCCCTGTACACCTTGGGATGTGACAGGGATGTCCTCTGGCTCCCACATTATTTAACATCTATTTCGACCACGTAGTTCGTCAAGCCTTCAATAACTGTACCGGGGGAATCTCCATTTGGTACAGATATAATGGGAGGCTGATCGATGCCTGGGTGCGGTCAAGGGATGGCTCCCTATTGCTCAACCACGTTATGTATGCCGATGATTTGGTAATATCTGCTCATTCAGAGGAGGAGTTGGAGACGCTGCTGCTGAGACTGGAGCGTGCCACTAAGAGGTGGGGCCTTACCATCAGCCCCACCAAAACTAAGCACCTGCCTGGGTATTTTGTACCATCGGACACTCCACCCCCACAACTCCCAATCGGTGATGGGGCAGTTGTGGAGAGAGAGTGGAGAGTTTCCCATACCTGGGCAGTGTGCTTATGACCGGCTCCAGTTTAACAGCAGAGTTCTCACTCCGAATCAGTCGAGCGGCAATATCTTTTCATCGGTTGCGTAACGCTGTGTGGAAGCTACCTGGTTTGTCGCTCTGCACCTAGCTTCAGGTCTTCTCGGCCACGGTCATTCCCTCCCTTCTCTACGTCTGTGAAACGTGGACCCCCACCCCCTAATAAACATCTTCGCGGGTTGGAAACATTTAGGCTGGTCTGCCTACGACCCATCCTGGGTTTAACCTGCAGGCTGGATTGTATGAGGAGCTCACAAATCCTTGAAAGATCTGGGCAAGGTTCCATCGGTGAGCTCCTCCGGCAGGCAAGGCTGCGATGGCTGGGTCATGTAGCCCGCATGCCCAGCCACCGCATGCCCAAACAGCTTTTGTTCGGCCGGATCGAGGGGGCTAAACGGGCGTGACACGGGCTAGAGAAGAGATGGAGTGATGTGGTACAGGAGGACGTGGAGCTGAGTGGACTTGCCGATGACTGGTACCAGCGGTGTCAAGATCGGCCTCTGTGGAGGAGGCTCGTGAAGGACGCTGCTGCTACTGGGCAGTGCCAGGCTAGGTGCACCTTGAGGCTACTGGGCAGTTGGAGGCAGTCGCCCTCCAATAAAAACGGAGGGCGGAGGAGCGACGCTCACAACAACGAGCAGAGCGCTGGGTGGCTAAAGCACAGCAGGTTGGCACAGTAGGGGGCACAGGTGGTGCACCAGCCAGTCATCTCAGTCTACCCGTGGCACCTGGGTCTGCCCCGTGACCTCTTGCCAGCGGGCGTTCGACACTTCACGTGGCCTCAGGGTGCACATGGCCTGGCACAAGCGTCGTGGTGACGTCACCACCACTTAGTGGCGAATGGCGGTTGTTGTTGTGTGTCTGCCTGTATGTATGTATGTGTGTATGTGTGTGTGTCTGTATGTGTCTGTGTGTGGGTATGTGTCTGTGTGTATGTGTGTGTGTGTCTGTGTGTGTGTGTCTGTCTGTGTGTGTGTCTGTGTGTGTGTGTCTGTGTGTGTGTGCCTGTGTGTGTGTGTCTGTGTGTGTGTCTGTGTGTGTGTGCCTGTATGTGTCTGTGTGTGGGTAGCGGTAGTGTAGTGGTTAGCGCTACGCTGCGCTATGAACCCGGCGACCCGGGTTCGATTCCCGCTCACGGCCAACACCACCAGTGACGATTATCTGGACCGGTCCCGGGCCTCCCCTAGGTCGTCTCAGCCTCAAATGAGTACTAGCGGTGTAGCGGTGTAGCGCAGTGAACATTGCTTGCACTGGGGAGACAAAGGCGGCCGGGCGTGGTGCTGGCCACCCACCCCCTCGTGTGCCACGGTCCCAACCTGCATTGGTGCTGGTTGCTAACAGCACGTGGGATTTGTGTCTTTGTCTGGCCGAGTGTACGGGTGGCTGATGAGTGAATGAATGAACGGTGGTGGTGGTGGTGGTGTGCGGGTAGAGACGTCACCACCACCAACCACCACATTGATCTCCATCCAGCAGTGGACAGAGGATGTCTCGAGTTATGACCAAATGCTGATGGTGTTTTGACCTCTTGACGTTCAGGTTCGAGGAGGAGGAGGCCAAAGCCAAAGACCTCCAAAGCATGGTGATGAGGATGAAAGAGGTGAAGATGGTCCACAGCGGCCGTGTCGGAGACGCCCCCATCCACTCGCCTGATTACTCACCCACTCGCTCACCCACTCGCTCACCCACTCACCCATCCACTCACCTGATTACTCACCTGATTACTCACCCACTCGCTCACTCACTCACTCATCCACTCACCCACCCACTCACTCACCCACTCACTCACCCACTCACTCACCCACTCACTCACCTGATTACTCACCCACTCACCCACCCACTCGCTCACCCACTCACGCACCTGATTACTCACCCACTCGCTCACCCACTCACCCACTCGCTCACCCACTCACTCACCCACACACTCACCTGATTACTCACCCACTCACCCACCCACTCGCTCACCCACTCACTCACCCATCCACTCACCTGATTACTCACCCACTCGCTCACCCACACACTCACCCACTCGCTCACCCATCCACTCACCCACTCACTCACCTTATTACTCACTCACACACTCACCCACTCACTCACCCACTCACTCACCCACTCACTCACCTGATTACTCACCCACTCACTCACCCATCCACTCACCTGATTACTCACCCACACACTCACCCATTCACTCACCCACTCACGCACCCATCCACTCACCTGATTACTCACCCACACACTCACCCATCCACTCACCTGATTACTCACCCACACACTCACCCACTCACTCACCCACTCACTCACCTGATTACTCACCCACACACTCATTAAACTCGCTCACCCACTCACCCACTCGCTCACCCACTCACTCACCCATCCACTCACCTGATTACTCACCCACTCGCTCACCCACTCACTCACTCACCCACTCACCTGATTACTCACCCACACACTCACTCACTCACTCACCCATCCACTCACCTGATTACTCACCCACTCGCTCACCCACCCACCCACTCACTGACCGACCCACTCACTCACTCACCGACCCACTCACTCACTCACACACTCACCGACCCACTCACTCACTCACTCACCCACTCGCTCACCCACTCACTCACCCACACACTCACCCACCCACTCACTCACTCACACACTCACCCACTCACTCACCGACTCGCTCACCCACCCACCCACTCATTCACCGACCCACTCACTAACTCACCCACTGACCCACTCACTCACTCACCCACTCACCCACCCACACACCCACTCGCTCACCCACCCACCCACTCGCTCACTCACCCACTCGCTCACTCACCCACTCACTCACTCACTCACCCACTCACTCACTCACCGACCCACTCACTCACTCACTCACCCACTCACCCACTCACTCACCCACTCACCCACTCACTCACACACTCACTCACTCACCCACTCACTCACCCACTCATTCACCGACCCACTCACTCACTCACCCACTCACCCACTCGCTCACCCACTCACTCACTCACCGACCCACTCACTCACCCACTCACCCACTCACTCACCCACTCACTCACCTGCTTACTCACTCACCCACACACCCACTCCCTCACTGGCTCGCTCACCCACCCACCCACTCATTCACCGACCACTCACTCACTCACCCACTCACCCACTCACTCACCCACTCACTCACTCACTCACCCACTCACTCACTCACTCACCCACACACTCACTCACCCACTCACTCACTCACTCACCCACTCACCCACTCACTCACCCATTCACTCACCCACTCACCCACTCACTCACCCACACAATCGCTCACTCACCCACTCACTCACCCACCCACCCACTCATTCACCGACCCACTCACTCACTCACCCACTCACTCACTCACCCACTCACTCACTCACCGACCCACTCACTCACCGACCCACTCACTCACTCACCCACTCACCCACTCACCCACTCACTCACCCACTCACCCACTCACTCACCCACTCACTCACCCACACACTCACCTGATTGCTCACTCACCCACACACTCACCCATCCACTCACCCATCCAATCACCTGATTACTCACCCACTCACTCACCCACATACTCACCCACACACTCACCCACCCCCACCCCCCACTCACCCACTCACCAACTCACTCACCGACTCACTCACCCACTCACCAACTCATTCACCGACTCGCTCACCCACTCACCCACTGACTCACTCACCTACTTACCCACTCACCAAGTCACTCACTGACTCACTCACTCACTCACCAACTCACTCAATGACTCACTCACCCACCCACTCACTGACTCACTCACCCACTCACCAACTCACTCAATGACTCACTCACCCACCCACTCACCAACTCACTCACCCACCCACTCACTCAATGACTCACTCACCCACTCACTCAATGACTCACTCACACACCCACCCACTCACCAAGTCACTCACTGACTCACTCACCCACTCACCAACTCACTCAATGACTCACTCACCCACTCACCCACTCACCCACCCACTCACTCACCCACCCACCCACTCACCAAGTCACTCACTGACTCACTCACCCACCCACCCACTCACTCACCCACCCACTCACTCACCCACCCACCCATGCACTCTTTTGAATGTGACTGTCATGCTGAATTTGTGGTGAGTGACTCGTGGTGAGTGACCCTGGTGAGTGACCGTGGTGAGTGACCCTGGTGAGTGACCCTGGTGAGTGACTCGTGGTGAGTGACTCGTGGTGAGTGACCCTGGTGAGTGACCCTGGTGAGTGACTCGTGGTGAGTGACCCTGGTGAGTGACCCTGGTGAGTGACCCTGGTGAGTGACTCGTGGTGAGTGACTCGTGGTGAGTGACCCTGGTGAGTGACTCTGGTGAGTGACCCTGGTGAGTGACCGTGGTGAGTGACCCTGGTGAGTGACCCTGGTGAGTGACTCGTGGTGAGTGACTCGTGGTGAGTGACCCTGGTGAGTGACTCGTGGTGAGTGACCCTGGTGAGTGACTCGTGGTGAGTGACCCTGGTGAGTGACCCTGGTGAGTGACTCGTGGTGAGTGACCCTGGTGAGTGACCCTGGTGAGTGACCCTGGTAAGTGACTCGTGGTGAGTGACCCTGGTGAGTGACCCTGGTGAGTGACCCTGGTGAGTGACTCGTGGTGAGTGATCGTGGTGAGTGACTCGTGGTGAGTGACCGTGGTGAGTGACTCGTGGTGAGTGACCCTGGTGAGTGACTCGTGGTGAGTGACCCTGGTGAGTGACCCTGGTGAGTGACTCGTGGTGAGTGACCCTGGTGAGTGACTCGTGGTGAGTGACCCTGGTGAGTGACCCTGGTGAGTGACTCGTGGTGAGTGACTCGTGGTGAGTGACCCTGGTGAGTGACCCTGGTGAGTGACCCGTGGTGAGTGACTCGTGGTGAGTGACCCTGGTGAGTGACCCTGGTGAGTGACCCTGGTGAGTGACTCGTGGTGAGTGACTCTGGTGAGTGACCCTGGTGAGTGACCCTGGTGAGTGACCCTGGTGAGTGACTCGTGGTGAGTGACCCTGGTGAGTGACCCTGGTGAGTGACCCTGGTAAGTGACTCGTGGTGAGTGACCCTGGTGAGTGACCCTGGTGAGTGACTCGTGGTGAGTGACCCTGGTGAGTGACCCTGGTGAGTGACCCTGGTGAGTGACTCGTGGTGAGTGACCCTGGTGAGTGACCCTGGTGAGTGACTCGTGGTGAGTGACTCTGGTGAGTGACCCTGGTGAGTGACCCTGGTGAGTGACTCGTGGTGAGTGACCCTGGTGAGTGACTCGTGGTGAGTGACCCTGGTGAGTGACCCTGGTGAGTGACTCGTGGTGAGTGACTCGTGGTGAGTGACTCGTGGTGAGTGACCGTGGTGAGTGACCCTGGTGAGTGACTCGTGGTGAGTGACCGTGGTGAGTGACCCTGTTGAGTGACTCGTGGTGAGTGACCCTGGTGAGTGACCCTGGTGAGTGACTCCTGGTGAGTGACTCGTGGTGAGTGACTCGTGGTGAGTGACCCTGGTGAGTGACTCGTGGTGAGTGACCCTGGTGAGTGACCCTGGTGAGTGACTCGTGGTGAGTGACCCTGCTGAGTGACTCTGGTGAGTGACCCTGGTGAGTGACTCGTGGTGAGTGACCCTGGTGAGTGACTCGTGGTGAGTGACCCTGGTGAGTGACTCGTGGTGAGTGACCCTGGTGAGTGACCCTGGTGAGTGACTCGTGGTGAGTGATCGTGGTGAGTGACCCTGGTGAGTGACCCTGGTGAGTGACCCTGGTGAGTGACTCGTGGTGAGTGACCCTGGTGAGTGACCCTGGTGAGTGACTCGTGGTGAGTGACCCTGGTGAGTGACTCGTGGTGAGTGACTCGTGGTGAGTGACTCGTGGTGAGTGACCCTGGTGAGTGACCCTGGTGAGTGACTCGTGGTGAGTGACCCTGGTGAGTGACCCTGGTGAGTGACTCTGGTGAGTGACCCTGGTGAGTGACCCTGGTGAGTGACCCTGGTGAGTGACTCGTGGTGAGTGACCCTCGTGAGTGACCCTGGTGAGTGACTCGTGGTGAGTGACCCTGGTGAGTGACCCTGGTGAGTGACCTTGGTGAGTGACTCGTGGTGAGTGACCCTGGTGAGTGACCCTGGTGAGTGACCGTGGTGAGTGACTCGTGGTGAGTGATCGTGGTGAGTGACTCGTGGTGAGTGACCCTGGTGAGTGACTCGTGGTGAGTGACCCTGGTGAGTGACCGTGGTGAGTGACCCTGGTGAGTGACCCTGGTGAGTGACCCTGGTGAGTGACTCTGGTGAGTGACCCTGGTGAGTGACTCGTGGTGAGTGACTCGTGGTGAGTGACCCTGGTGAGTGACTCGTGGTGAGTGACTCTGGTGAGTGACCCCTGGTGAGTGACTCGTGGTGAGTGACTCGTGGTGAGTGACCCTGGTGAGTGACCCTGGTGAGTGACCCTGGTGAGTGATCGTGGTGAGTGACTCTGGTGAGTGACCCTGGTGAGTGACTCGTGGTGAGTGACCCTGGTGAGTGACTCGTGGTGAGTGACTCTGGTGAGTGACCCTGGTGAGTGACTCGTGGTGAGTGACTCGTGGTGAGTGACCCTGGTGAGTGACTCGTGGTGAGTGACCCTGGTGAGTGACTCGTGGTGAGTGACCGTGGTGAGTGACCCTGGTGAGTGACTGTGGTGAGTGACCCTGGTGAGTGACCCTGGTGAGTGACTCGTGGTGAGTGACCGTGGTGAGTGACCCTGGTGAGTGACTCGTGGTGAGTGACCCTGGTGAGTGACCCTGGTGAGTGACCCTGGTGAGAGACTCGTGGTGAGTGACTCGTGGTGATTGACCCTGGTGAGTGACCCTGGTGAGTGACTCGTGGTGAGTGACCCTGGTGAGTGACCCTGGTGAGTGACCCTGGTGAGTGACTCGTGGTGAGTTACCCTGGTGAGTGACTCTGGTGAGTGACCCTGGTGAGTGACTCGTGGTGAGTGACTCGTGGTGAGTGACCCTGGTGAGTGACTCGTTGTGAGTGACCCTGGTGAGTGACCCTGGTGAGTGACTCGTGGAGAGTGACCCTGGTGAGTGACCCTGGTGAGTGACTCGTGGTGAGTGACCCTGGTGAGTGACTCTGGTGAGTGACTCGTGGTGAGTGACTCTGGTGAGTGACTCGTGGTGAGTGACCCTGGTGAGTGACCCTGGTGAGTGACCCTGGTGAGTGACTCGTGGTGAGTGACCCTGGTGAGTGACCCTGGTGAGTGACTCGTGGTGAGTGACTCGTGGTGAGTGACCCTGGTGAGTGACCCTGGTGAGTGACCCTGGTGAGTGACTCGTGGTGAGTGACCCTGGTGAGTGACTCTGGTGAGTGACCCTGGTGAGTGACCCTGGTGAGTGACCCTGGTGAGTGACTCGTGGAGAGTGACCCTGGTGAGTGACCCTGGTGAGTGACTCGTGGTGAGTGACCCTGGTGAGTGACCCTGGTGAGTGACTCGTGGTGAGTGACCCTGGTGAGTGACCCTGGTGAGTGACTCGTGGTGAGTGACCCTGGTGAGTGACCCTGGTGAGTGACCCTGGTGAGTGACTCGTGGTGAGTGACTCGTGGTGAGTGACCCTGGTGAGTGACTCGTGGTGAGTGACCCTGGTGAGTGACTCGTGGTGAGTGACCCTGGTGAGTGACCCTGGTGAGTGACCCTGGTGAGTGACTCGTGGTGAGTGACCCTGGTGAGTGACTCTGGTGAGTGACCCTGGTGAGTGACTCGTGGTGAGTGACCCTGGTGAGTGACTCGTGGTGAGTGACCCTGGTGAGTGACCCTGGTGAGTGACCCTGGTGAGTGACTCTGGTGAGTGACTCGTGGAGAGTGACCCTGGTGAGTGACCCTGGTGAGTGACTCGTGGTGAGTGACCCTGGTGAGTGACCCTGGTGAGTGACCCTGGTGAGTGACTCGTGGTGAGTGACCCTGGTGAGTGACCCTGGTGAGTGACTCGTGGTGAGTGACCCTGGTGAGTGACCCTGGTGAGTGACCCTGGTGAGTGACTCGTGGTGAGTGACTCGTGGTGAGTGACCCTGGTGAGTGACTCGTGGTGAGTGACCCTGGTGAGTGACCCTGGTGAGTGACCCTGGTGAGTGACTCGTGGTGAGTGATCCAGTTGTAGCTGGGTTGTGTGACGTTTCTCCCTCTGTTGGCCATTAAGGGCATTGCAGTCTTTATACTGTACAGCAGTGACTGTGTGTGTGTCTGTGTGTGTGTGTCTCTGTGTGTGTGTCTGTGTGTGTGTGTGTCTCTGTGTGTGTGTCTGTGTGTGTGTCTGACTGTGAGTGTGTGTGTCTGTGTGTGTGTGTGTGTCTGTGTGTGTGACTCTGTGTGTGTGTGTGTGTCTGTGACTGTGTGTGTGTGTCTGTGTGTGTGTGTCTGTGTGTGTGTGTCTGTGTGTGTGACTGTGTGTGTGAGTGTGTGTGTCTGTGTGTGTGTGACTGTGTGTGTGTGTCTGCGTGTGACTGTGTGTGTGTGTATGTGACTGTGTGTGTGTGTCTGCGTGTGACTGTGTGTGTGTGTCTGTTTGTGTGTAACTGTGTATATGTGTGTGTGTGTGACTGTGTGTGTGTGTGACTGTGAGTGTGTGTCTGTGTGTGTGTGACTGTGTGTGTGACTGTGTGTGTGACTGTGTGTCTGTGTGTGTGTCTGTGTGTGTGTGACTGTGTGTGTGTGTGTGACTGTGTGTGTGTGACTGTGTGTGTGTCTGTGTGTGTGTGTCTGTGTGTGTCTGTGTGTGTGTCTGTGTGTATCTGTGTGACTGTGTGTGTCTGTGTGTGTGTCTGTCTGTCTGTCTGTGTGTGTCTGTGTGTGTGTCTGTGTGTGTGTCTGTGTGTGTGTCTGTGTGTGTCTGTGTGTCTGTGTGTGTGTGTCTGTGTGTGTCTGTGTGTGTGTGTGTTTCATTGTGTGTGACTGTGTGCCTGTGTGACTGTGTGTGTGTGTGTGACTGTGTGTGTGTGTGTGACTGTGTATTTGTGTGTGTCTGTGTGACTGTGTGTCTGTGTGTGTGTGTGACTGTGTGTGTAACTGTGTATTTGTGTGTGTGACTGTGTGTCTGTGTGTGTGTGTGACTGTGTCTGTGTGTGTCTGTGTGTGTCTTTGTGTGTCTGTGTGTGTGTGTGTGTGTTTCTTTGTGTGTGACTGTGCCTGTGTGACTGTGTGTGTGTGTGACTGTGTGTGTGTGACTGTGTGACTGTGTGTCTTTGTGTGTGTGACTGTGTGTGTGTGACTGTGTATTTGTGTGTGTGACTGTGTGTCTGTGTGTGTGTGACTGTGTCTGTGTGTGTCTGCGTGACCTCCTGCCAGCGGGAGTTCGACACTTCACGTGGCCTCAAGGTGCACATGGCCTGGCACAAGCGTCGTGGTGACGTCACCGCCACTTAGTGGCGAATGGCGGTTGTTGTTGTTGGTGTGTGTCTGTGTGTCTGTGTGTGTCTGTGTGTGCCTCTACTGTGTGTGTGTGTGTAACTCTGTGTGTATCTGTATGACTGTGACTGTGTGTGTGTATCTGTGTTAGTGACTGTGTGTGTGTCTGTGTGTGTGTATTTCTGTGACTGTGTGTGTGTATCTGTGTGTCTGTGCATCTGTGTGTATCTGTGTGTGTATCTGTGTGTGTATCTGTGTGTGTGTGTCTGTGTGTGTATCTGTGTGTGTGTATCTGTGTGTGTGTGTCTGTGTGTGTGTGTCTGTGTGTCTGTGTGTATCTGTGTGTGTGTATTTGTGTGTGTCTGTGTGTGTGTGTGTCTGTGTGTGTGTGTGTCTGTGTGTGTGTGTGTCTGTGTGTGTGTGTATCTGTGTGTCTGTGTGTGTGTCTGTGTGTGTGTATCTGTGTGACTGTGTGTGTGTGTCTGTGTGTGTGTGTCTGTGTGTGTATCTGTGTGTGTCTGTGTGTGTGTCTGTGTGTGTGTATCTGTGTGTGTATCTGTGTGTGTGTCTGTGTGTGTGTCTGTGTCTCTGTGTGTGTGTGTGTGTATCTGTGTGACTGTGTGTGTGTGTATCTGTGTGTCTGTGTGTGTGTATCTGTGTGACTGTGTGTGTGTGTCTGTGTGTGTATCTGTGTGACTGTGTGTGTCTGTGTGTGTGTGTCTGTGTGTGTATCTGTGTGTGTGTGTCTGTGTGTGTGTATCTGTGTGTGTGTATCTGTGTGTGTGTATCCGTGTGTGTGTCTGTATGTGTGTATCTGTGTGTGTGTCTGTGTGTGTGTATCTGTGTGTGTATCTGTGTGTGTGTATCTGTGTGTGTATCTGTGTGTGTATCTGTATGTGTGTATCTGTGTGTGTATCTGTGTGTGTGTATCTGTATGTGTGTATCTGTGTGACTGTGTATCTGTGTGTTTGTATCTGTGTGTGTGTGTCTGTGTGTGTGTATCTGTGTGTGTATCTGTGTATCTGTGTGTGTATCTCCGTGTATGTGTATGGCTGTGTGTGTGTGTATCTGTGTGACTGTGTATCTGTGTGTGTATCTGTGTGTGTGTATCTGTGTGTGTATCTGTGTGTGTGTATCTGTGTGTGTGCATCTGTGTGTGTGTGCATCTGTGTGTGTATCTGTGTGTGTGTGTGTATATGTGTGACTGTGTTAGTGGCTGTGTTAGTGACTGTGTGTGTATCTGTGTGTGTGTATCTGTGTGACTGTGACTGTGTCAGTGACTGTTAGTGAGTGTGTCTGTGTGTGTGTATCTGTGTGTGTGTGTCTGTGTGACTGTGCTAGTGGCTGTGTTAGTGACTGTGTGTGTGTGTATCTGTGTGTGTGACTGTGTGACTGTGTTAGTGGCTGTGTTAGTGACTGTGTGTGTATCTGTGTGTGTGTGACTGTGTGTGTGTGTCTGTGTGTGTGTCTGTGTGTGTGTGTGTCTGTGTGTGTGTATCTGTGTGACTGTGTTAGTGGCTGTGTTAGTGACTGTGTGTGTATCTGTGTGTGTGTGTATCTGTGCGTGTGTGTATCTGTGTGTGTATCTGTGTGTGTGTGTATCTGTGTGTGTATCTGTGTGACTGTGTTACTGTGTTAGTGGCTGTGTTAGTGACTGTGTGTATGTATCTGTGTGTGTGTGGTGGACACTCCGTGGTGGACTCAGCAATGGTCCGAGATGGACTCGAAGATCCATGAGAAGGCCCGCAAGGTGGACATGGACATCTGTCGGAGGATCGAGATCACAGCCAAATTGTGTGACATCGCCCAACAGTGCAACAGCGACAGAGCTTACACGGTGAGTCACTTACACGGTGAGTCACTTACACGGTGAGTCACTCACAGGGTGAGTCACTTACACGGTGAGTCACTTACACGGTGAGTCACTTACACGGTGAGTCACTCACACGGTGAGTCACTTACACGGTGAGTCACTTACACGGTGAGTCACTTACACGGTGAGTCACTTACACGGTGAGTCACTCACACGGTGAGTCACTTACACGGTGAGTCACTTACCCGGTGAGTCACTTACACGGTGAGTCACTTACACGGTGAGTCACTTACACGGTGAGTCACTCACACGGTGAGTCACTTACACGGTGAGTCACTTACACGGTGAGTCACTCACACGGTGAGTCACTTACACGGTGAGTCACTTACACAGTGAGTCACTTACACGGTGAGTCACTCACACGGTGAGTCACTTACACGGTGAGTCACTCACACGGTGAGTCACTTACACGGTGAGTCACTTACACGGTGAGTCACTCACAGGGTGAGTCACTTACACGGTGAGTCACTTACACGGTGAGTCACTTACACGGTGAGTCACTTACACGGTGAGTCACTTACACGGTGAGTCACTTACACGGTGAGTCACTTACACGGTGAGTCACTTACACGGCGAGTCACTTACACGGTGAGTCACTTACACCGTGAGTCACTTACACGGTGAGTCACTTACACGGTGAGTCACTCACACGGTGAGTCACTTACACGGTGAGTCACTTACACGGTGAGTCACTTACACGGTGAGTCACTTACACGGTGAGTCACTTACACGGTGAGTCACTTACACGGTGAGTCACTTACACCGTGAGTCACTTACACGGTGAGTCACTTACACGGTGAGTCACTTACACGGTGAGTCACTTACACGGTGAGTCACTCACACGGTGAGTCACTCACACGGTGAGTCACTTACACGGTGAGTCACTCACACGGTGAGTCATTTACACGGTGAGTCACTTACACGGTGAGTCACTTACGCGGTGGGTACTTACACGGTGAGTCACTTACACGGTGAGTCACTTACACCGTGAGTCACTTACACGGTGAGTCACTTACACGGTGAGTCACTTACACGGTGAGTCACTTACACGGTGAGTCACTTACACGGTGAGTCACTCACACGGTGAGTCACTCACACGGTGAGTCACTTACACGGTGAGTCACTTACACGGTGAGTCACTTACACGGTGAGTCACTCACACGGTGAGTCACTTACACGGTGAGTCACTTACACGGTGAGTCACTTACACGGTGAGTCACTTACACGGTGAGTCACTTACACGGTGAGTCACTCACACGGTGAGTCACTTACACGATGAGTCACTTACACGGTGAGTCACTTACACGATGAGTCACTCACACGGTGAGTCACTCACACGGTGAGTCACTTACACGGTGAGTCACTTACACGGTGAGTCACTTACACGGTGAGTCACTTACACGGTGAGTCACTTACACGGTGAGTCGCTCACCCGGTGAGTCACTTACACGGTGAGTCACTTACCCGGTGAGTCACTTACACGGTGAGTCACTTACACAGTGAGTCACTTACACGGTGAGTCACTTACACGGTGAGTCACTTACACGGTGAGTCACTTACACGGTGAGTCACTTACACGGTGAGTCACTTACACGGTGAGTCACTTACACGGTGAGTCACTCACACGGTGAGTCACTTACACGGTGAGTCATTTACACGGTGAGTCACTCACACGGTGAGTCACTTACACGGTGAGTCACTCACACGGTGAGTCACTTACACGGTGAGTCACTCACACGGTGAGTCACTTACACGGTGAGTCACTTACACGGTGAGTCACTTACACGGTGAGTCACTTACACGGTGAGTCACTTACACGGTGAGTCACTCACACGGTGAGTCACTCACACGGTGAGTCACTCACACGGTGAGTCACTTACACGGTGAGTCACTTACACGGTGAGTCGCTTACACGGTGAGTCACTCACACGGTGAGTCACTTACACGGTGAGTCACTTACACGGTGAGTCACTTACATGGTGAGTCACTCACACGGTGAGTCACTTACACGGTGAGTCACTCACACGGTGAGTCACTTACACGGTGAGTCACTTACACGGTGAGTCACTTACATGGTGAGTCACACGGTGAGTCAATCACACGGTGAGTCACTCACACGGTGAGTCACTTACACGGTGAGTCACTTACACGGTGAGTCACTTACACGGTGAGTCACTTACACGGTGAGTCACTCACACGGTGAGTCACTTACACGGTGAGTCGCTCACACGGTGAGTCACTTACACGGTGAGTCACTTACACGGTGAGTCACTTACACGGTGAGTCACTTACACGGTGAGTCACTTACACGGTGAGTCACTCACAGGGTGAGTCACTCACACGGTGAGTCACTTACACGGTGAGTCACTTACACGGTGAGTCACTTACACGGTGAGTCACTTACACGGTGAGTCACTTACACGGTGAGTCACTCACACGGTGAGTCACTTACACGGTGAGTCACTTACACGGTGAGTCACTCACACGGTGAGTCACTCACACGGTGAGTCACTTACACGGTGAGTCACTCACACGGTGAGTCACTTACATGGTGAGTCACTTACACGGTGAGTCACTTACACGGTGAGTCACTTACACGGTGAGTCACTTACACGGTGAGTCACTCACACGGTGAGTCACTCACACGGTGAGTCACTTACACGGTGAGTCACTCACACGGTGAGTCACTTACACGGTGAGTCACTTACATGGTGAGTCACTTACACGGTGAGTCACTTACACGGTGAGTCACTTACACGGTGAGTCACTTACACGGTGAGTCGCTCACCCGGTGAGTCACTTACACGGTGAGTCACTTACCCGGTGAGTCACTTACACGGTGAGTCACTTACACAGTGAGTCACTTACATGGTGAGTCACTTACACGGTGAGTCACTTACACGGTGAGTCACTCACACGGTGAGTCACTCACACGGTGAGTCACTTACACGGTGAGTCACTTACACGGTGAGTCACTTACACGGTGAGTCACTCACACGGTGAGTCACTTACACGGTGAGTCACTTACACGGTGAGTCACTCACACGGTGAGTCACTTACACGGTGAGTCACTTACACGGTGAGTCACTTACACGGTGAGTCACTCACACGGTGAGTCACTTACACGGTGAGTCACTTACACGGTGAGTCACTTACACGGTGAGTCACTCACACGGTGAGTCACTCACACGGTGAGTCACTCACACGGTGAGTCACTCACACGGTGAGTCACTTACACGGTGAGTCACTTACACGGTGAGTCGCTTACACGGTGAGTCACTTACACGGTGAGTCACTCACACGGTGAGTCACTTACACGGTGAGTCACTCACACGGTGAGTCACTCACACGGTGAGTCACTCACACGGTGAGTCACTCACACGGTGAGTCACTCACACGGTGAGTCGCTCACACGGTGAGTCACTCACACGGTGAGTCACTCACACGGTGAGTCACTCACACGGTGAGTCACTTACACGGTGAGTCACTTACACGGTGAGTCACTTACACGGTGAGTCACTCACACGGTGAGTCACTTACACGGTGAGTCACTTACACGGTGAGTCACTTACACGGTGAGTCACTCACACGGTGAGTCACTCACACGGTGAGTCACTCACACGGTGAGTCACTCACACGGTGAGTCACTTACCCGGTGAGTCACTTACATGGTGAGTCACTTACACGGTGAGTCACTTACACGGTGAGTCACTTACATGGTGAGTCACTTACACGGTGAGTCACTCACACGGTGAGTCACTCACACGGTGAGTCACTTACACGGTGAGTCACTCACACGGTGAGTCACTCACACGGTGAGTCACTCACAGGGTGAGTCACTTACACGGTGAGTCACTTACACGGTGAGTCACTTACACGGTGAGTCGCTTACACGGTGAGTCGCTTACACGGTGAGTCACTCACACGGTGAGTCACTTACACGGTGAGTCACTTACACGGTGAGTCACTCACACGGTGAGTCACTTACACGGTGAGTCACTTACACGGTGAGTCACTTACACGGTGAGTCACTCACACGGTGAGTCACTTACACGGTGAGTCACTTACACGGTGAGTCACTCACACGGTGAGTCACTTACACGGTGAGTCACTCACACGGTGAGTCACTTACACGGTGAGTCACTTACATGGTGAGTCACTTACACGGTGAGTCACTCACACGGTGAGTCACTTACATGGTGAGTCACTTACACGGTGAGTCACTTACACGGTGAGTCACTTACACGGTGAGTCACTCACACGGTGAGTCACTTACACGGTGAGTCACTTACACGGTGAGTCACTCACACGGTGAGTCACTCACACGGTGAGTCACTTACACGGTGAGTCACTTACACGGTGAGTCACTCACACGGTGAGTCACTTACACGGTGAGTCACTCACACGGTGAGTCACTTACACGGTGAGTCACTTACATGGTGAGTCACTTACACGGTGAGTCACTTACACGGTGAGTCACTCACACGGTGAGTCACTTACACGGTGAGTCACTTACACGGTGAGTCGCTCACACGGTGAGTCACACGGTGAGTCACTTACACGGTGAGTCACTTACACGGTGAGTCACTTACACGGTGAGTCACTTACACGGTGAGTCACTCACAGGGTGAGTCACTTACACGGTGAGTCACTCACACGGTGAGTCACTCACACGGTGAGTCACTTACACGGTGAGTCACTTACACGGTGAGTCACTCACACGGTGAGTCACTTACACGGTGAGTCACTCACACGGTGAGTCACTTACACGGTGAGTCACTTACACGGTGAGTCACTTACCCGGTGAGTCACTTACACGGTGAGTCACTTACACGGTGAGTCACTTACACGGTGAGTCACTCACACGGTGAGTCACTTACACGGTGAGTCACTTACACGGTGAGTCACTCACACGGTGAGTCACTTACACGGTGAGTCACTCACACGGTGAGTCACTCACACGGTGAGTCACTTACACGGTGAGTCACTCACACGGTGAGTCACTTACACGGTGAGTCACTCACACGGTGAGTCACTTACACGGTGAGTCACTTACACGGTGAGTCACTTACACGGTGAGTCACTTACACGGTGAGTCACTTACACGGTGAGTCACTTACACGGCGAGTCACTTACACGGTGAGTCACTTACACGGTGAGTCACTTACACGGTGAGTCACTTACACGGCGAGTCACTTACACCGTGAGTCACTTACACGGTGAGTCACTTACACGGTGAGTCACTTACAAGGTGAGTCACTCACACGGTGAGTCACTCACACGGTGAGTCACTTACACGGTGAGTCACTTACACGGTGAGTCGCTCACCCGCTCACTCACTCACCTGCTCACTCACTCACTCCCTCACTCACCCACCCGCTCACTCACCCGCTCCCTCACTCGCTCACCCACTCACCCACTCACTCGCTCACTCACCCGCTCACCCACCCACTCACCCACCCACTCACTCACCCACTCACTCACCCGCTCCCTCACTTACTCACTCACTCACTCACCCGCACACTCACTCACTCACCCACCCACTCACTCACCCGCTCACTCACCCGCTCACTCGCTCACCCGCTCACCCACCCGCTCACTCACCCACTCACTCACTCACCCACTCACTCACTCACCCACTCACTCACTCACTCACCCGCTCACTCACTCACCCACTCACCCACTCACTCACCCACCCACTCACTCACTCACTCACCCACCCACTCACTCGCTCACCCGCTCACTCGCTCACCCACTCACTCACTCACTCACCCGCTCACTTGCTCACTCACTCACCTGCTCCCTCACTCGCTCACCCGCTCACTCACCCGCTCACTTGCTCACTCACTCACTCGCTCACTCGCTCACCCGCTCCCTCACTCACTCACCCGCTCACTCACTCACCCACTCACTCGCCCACTCACTCACCCGCTCATTCACTCACCCACTCACTCATTCACCCACTCACTCACTCACCCGCTCACTCACCCACTCACTCACTCGCTCGCTCACTCACTCACTCATCCACTCGCTCATTCACTTACTCACTCACCTGCTCACTCACGCACGGGCTCACACACTCACTCACCGACCTACCCACCCACCCACTCACTCACTTACTCACTCACTCAATCACCCACCCACCCACCAACTCACTCACTCACCCGCTCACTCACTCACTCACCAACTCACTCACCCGCTCACTCAATCGCTCACTCACTCACTCGCTCACTCACTCACTCACCCGCTCAATCACTGACCTGCTCACTTACTTACTCACTCAGTCACTTACTCACTCACTCACCTGCTCACTCACCCACACACTCACCTGCTCACTCACCCGCTCAGCCACCCGTTCACTCGCTCACTCACCCACTCACTCACTCACCCACTCACTCGCTCATCACCCACTCACTCACTCACCCACTCACTCACTCGCTCACTCACCCACTCACTCGCTCATCACCCACTCACTCACTCACTCACCCACTGACTCACCCACTCACTCGCTCATCACTCACTCACCCACTCACTCATCACTCACTCACCCACTCACTCGCTCATCACCCACTCACTCACTCACTCACCCACTGACTCACCCACTCACTCGCTCATCACTCACTCACCCACTCACTCACCCACTGACTCACCCACTCACTCACCCACTGACTCACCCACTCACTCGCTCATCACTCACTCACCCACTCACTCATCACTCACTCACCCACTCACTCGCTCATCACTCACTCACCCACTCACTCATCACTCACTCACCCACTCACTCGCTCATCACTCACTCACCCACTCACTCATCACTCACTCACCCACTCACTCGCTCATCACTCACTCACTCACTCACCCACTGACTCACCCACTCACTCACTCATCACTCACTCACCCACTCACCCGCTCACCAACTCACTCACCCACGTACACATCCACCCACCCAATCAATCACACACTCACCCACTCACTCACCATCACCACCGTCCAACCTCAACATTACCACCCACCACCCGACTCACTCACACAACCATGGCGCTCACCACTCCCACTCACCACTCCCACTCACCACTACCACTCACCACTCCCACTCACCACTCCCGCTCACCACTACCGCTCACCACTCCCACTCACCACTCCCACTCACCACTCCCACTCACCACTCCCACTCACCACTACCACTCACCACTACCGCTCACCACTACCGCTCACCACTACCGCTCACCACTACCACTCACCACTACCACTCACCACTACCGCTCACCACTACCACTCACCACTACCACTCACCACTCCCACTCACCACTACCACTCACCACTACCGCTCACCACTCCCACTCACCACTACCGCTCACCACTACCGCTCACCACTCCCACTCACCACTACCACTCACCACTACCGCTCACCACTACCGCTCACCACTACCGCTCACCACTACCACTCACCACTACCACTCACCACTACCACTCACCACTACCACTCACCACTACCGCTCACCACTACCACTCACCACTACCACTCACCACTACCACTCACCACTACCACTCACCACTCCCACTCACCACTACCGCTCACCACTACCGCTCACCACTAACACTCACCACTACCACTCACCACTACCGCTCACCACCACCGCTCACCACTCCCACTCACCACTCCCACTCACCACTCCCACTCACCACTACCGCTCACCACTACCACTCACCACTACCACTCACCACTACCGCTCACCACTACCACTCACCACTACCGCTCACCACCACCGCTCACCACTACCGCTCACCACTACCACTCACCACTACCACTCACCACTCCCACTCACCACTACCGCTCACCACTCCCACTCACCACTACCACTCACCACTACCACTCACCACTACCACTCACCACTACCGCTCACCACTACCGCTCACCACTACCGCTCACCACTACCGCTCACCACTACCGCTCACCACTCCCACTCACCACTACCGCTCACCACTCCCACTCACCACTACCGCTCACCACTACCACTCACCACTACCGCTCACCACTCCCACTCACCACTACCACTCACCACTACCGCTCACCACTACCGCTCACCACTACCGCTCACCACTCCCACTCACCACTACCGCTCACCACTACCGCTCACCACTACCACTCACCACTATCACTCACCACTATCACTCACCACTACCACTCACCACTACCGCTCACCACTCCCACTCACCACTACCGCTCACCACTCCCACTCACCACTACCACTCACCACTACCACTCCCACTCACCACTACCACTCACCACTCCCACTCACCACTACCGCTCACCACTCCCGCTCACCACTCCCACTCACCACTCCCGCTCACCACTCCCACTCACCACTCCCACTCACCACTACCGCTCACCACTACCGCTCACCACTACCGCTCACCACTACCGCTCACCACTACCGCTCACCACTACCGCTCACCACTACCGCTCACCACTACCGCTCACCACTACCGCTCACCACTACCGCTCACCACTACCGCTCACCACTACCGCTCACCACTACCGCTCACCACTACCACTCCCACTCACCACCACCGCTCACCACTCCCACTCACCACTACCACTCACCACCACCGCTCACCACTACCACTCACCACTACCACTCACCACTACCGCTCACCACTACCGCTCACCACTACCACTCACCACTACCGCTCACCACTACCACTCACCACTACCGCTCACCACTACCGCTCACCACTCCCGCTCACCACTACCGCTCACCACTACCGCTCACCACTACCGCTCACCACTACCACTCACCACTCCCACTCACCACTACCGCTCACCACTACCACTCACCACTACCACTCCCACTCACCACTACCGCTCACCACTACCACTCCCACTCACCACTCCCACTCACCACTCCCACTCACCACTCCCACTCACCACTACCGCTCACCACTACCACTCCCACTCACCACTCCCACTCACCACTCCCACTCACCACTCCCACTCACCACTACCGCTCACCACTACCACTCCCACTCACCACTCCCACTCACCACTCCCACTCACCACTCCCACTCACCACTACCGCTCACCACTACCACTCACCACTACCGCTCACCACTACCACTCACCACTCCCACTCACCACTCCCACTCACCACTACCGCTCACCACTACCACTCACCACTACCACTCACCACTCCCGCTCACCACTACCGCTCACCACTACCACTCACCACTCCCACTCACCACTCCCACTCACCACTACCGCTCACCACTACCACTCCCACTCACCACTCCCACTCACCACTCCCACTCACCACTCCCACTCACCACTACCGCTCACCACCACCGCTCACCGTTTCCCCCTCCGTAGTTCCCGGCAAGCCGTGGCCTCGAGCTCCGTAGCGGCGGCGGCGGCGGCTCCGCTCCTCCGACTCCAACTCCTCCGGGCATCGGTGCCCGCGCCCCAGAGCATTCTGGGGCCGCCGCTGAGCATTCTGGGAGAAGGGCGGCACGGCGGGAGGACGTGACGGGCCGTGGCGGCGCTGAGGGTGGTGGTGAGGGTGGTGAGGGTGGTGAGGGTGGTGAGGGTGGTGAGGGTGGTGAGGGTGGTGAGGACGGTGAGGACGGTGAGGAAGATGAAGCGGCAGCGGCCGCTTTCATTGCCAGCAACGTGACAGACGAAGTGAAGCAGATCATGAACCAGATGTGAGTGGTGAGGGTGGTGGTGAGGGTGGTGAGGGTGGTGAGGGTGAGGGTGAGTGAGGGTGGTGGTGAGAGTGGTGGTGAGGGTGGTGGTGAGGGTGGTGAGGGTGGTGGTGGTGGTGAGGGTGGTGGTGAGTGAGGGTGGTGGTGAGAGTGGTGGTGAGGGTGGTGGTGAGTGAGGGTGATGGTGGTGGTCAGTGAGGGTGGTGGTGAGGGTGGTGGTGAGGGTGGTGGTGAGTGAGGGTGATGGTGGTGAGGGTGGTGGTGAGTGAGGGTGATGGTGGTGGTGGTGGTGGTGGTGAAAGTGGTAGCAATGGTGAAGGTGGTGGTGGTGGTGAGTGAGGGTGATGGTGGTGGTGGTGGTGAAAGTGGTAGCAATGGTGAAGGTGGTGGTGGTGAGGGTGGTGGTGGTGGTGGTGGTGTAGGCGGTGGTGGTGAGGGTGGTTTTTAGACCAGTGCAGTCCTGCACAGATGCCACGTTCTCTGTCCATCTGCTACAGCAGAGGTGTAGGGAATTCCAGCAAGACCTACATCTCTGTTTTATTGACCTGGTCAAGGCCTATGATACCATCAGTAGGCCTGGGCTCTGGGTCGTTCTTCGTGCTTTCGGAGTCCCTGACCCTCTGCTCACGATCATTAAGGACCTTCATGATGGTGAGCGGGCCCGGGTAAAACTACGTGGCCGGGAGTCAGAGCCATTCCCTGTACACCTTGGGGAGCGACAGGGATGTCCTCTGGCTCCCACATTATTTAACATCTATTTCGACCGCGTAGTTCATGAAGCCTTCGATGGCTGTACCAGAGGAATTTCCATCTGGTACAGATACAATGGGAGGCTGATCGATGCCCGGGTGCGGTCAAGGGATGGCTCCCTATTTCTCAACCACGTTATGTATGCCGATGATTTGGTAATTGTTGCTCATTCAGAGGAGGAGTTGGAGACGCTGCTGCTGAGACTGGAGCGTGCCACTAAGAGGTGGGGCCTTACCTTCAGCCCCACCAAAACTAAGCACCTGCCTGGGTATTTTGTACCATCGGACACTCCACCCCCACAACTCCCAATTGGTGATGGGGCAGTTGTGGAGAGAGATTGGAGAGTTTCCCATACCTGGGCATTGTGCTTATAACCAGCTACGGTTTGACAGCAGAGGTCTCACTCCGAATCAGTCGAGCGGCAATATCTTTCATTGGTTGCATAACGCTGTGTGGAAGCTACCTGGTCTGTCGCTCCGCGCGAAGCTTCGGGTCATCTCGGGCACGGTCATTCCCTCCCTTCTCTACGCTTGTGAAACGTGGACCCCTCTAATGGAACATCTGTGCCAGTTAGAAACAATTAGGCTGGCCTGCCTACGATCCATCCTGGGTTTAACCTGCAGGCTGGATTGTGTGAGGAGCTCACAAATCCTTTAAAGACCTGGACACAGTCCCATCGGTGAGCTCCTCCGGCAGGCAAGGCTGCGATGGCTGGGTCATGTAGCCCGCTAATGCAGGTTCTGTTTGGCCGCATAGAGGGGGCTGAATGGACACAGCACGGGCTAGAGAAGAGATGGAGTGATGTGGTACAGGAGGACGTGGAGCTGAGTGGACTTGCCGATTACTGGTACCAGCGGTGTCAAGATCGGCCTCTGTGGAGGAGGCTCGTGAAGGATGCTACTGGGCAGTTGGAGGCAGTCGCCCTCCAACAACAACGGAGGGCGGAGGAGCGACGCTCACAACAACGAGCGGAGCGCCGGGTGGCTAAAGCACAGCAGGTTGGCACAGTAGGGGGCACAGGTGGTGCATCAGCCACTCATCTCAGTCAGTCGACCCGTGGCACCTGGGTCTGCCCCGTGACCTCCTGCCAGCGGGCGTTCGACACTTCACGTGGCCTCAGGGTGCACATAGCCTGGCACAAGCGTCGTGGTGACGTCACCGTGACTTAGTGGCGAATGGCGTGAGTTGGTATTGGTGAGGGTGGTGGTGGTGGTGGTGATAGCGGTGGTGGTGCGTGTGGGGGCGAGGTTGGTGGCAGTGAGGGTGGTGGCGGTGTTGGTG
>NW_027423447.1:0-76521 GCF_048934315.1 Petromyzon marinus
GACCGCCCGGGACCGCCCGGGAGCGCCCGGGACCGCCCGGGACCGCCACCGGACCGCCCGGGACCACCGGGACCGCTCGGGACCGCCCGTGACCGCCCGGGACCGCCCGGGACTGCCCGAACCACCCGAGACCGCCCGGGACCGCCCGGGACCGCCCGTGACCGCACTGGACCGCCCGGGACCGCTCGGGACCGCCCGGGACTGCCCGGGACCACCCGGGACCGCCCCGGACCGCCCGGGACCGCCCGGGACCGCCCTGGACCGCCGGGACCGCCCTGGACCGCCGGACCGCCCGGGACCGCCCGAGACCGCCCGGGACCACCCGGGACCGCCCGGGCCGCCCGGGACCGCCCGGGACCGCCCCGGACCGCCCGGGACCGCACCCGGACCGCCCAGGACCACACCCGGACCGCCCGGGACCGCCCCGACCGCCCGGGACCGCCCGGGACCGCCCGGGACCGCCCCGGACCCCCCGGGACCGCCCTAGAACGGCCCGGGACCGCCCGGGACGGCCCGTGACCGCCCCGGACCGCCCGGGACCGCCTCGGACCGCCCGGGACCGCCCAGGACCGCCCGGGACCGCCCTGGACCGCCCGGGACCGCCATGGAACGCCCGGGACCGCCCGGGACCGCCCGGGACCACCCGGGACCGCCCAGAACCGCCCTGGACCGCCCGGGACCGCCCGAGACCGCCCGGGACCGCCCGGGACCGCCCGGGACCGCCCAGGACCGCCCGGGAGCGCCCGGGACCGCCCGGGACCGCCCCGGACTGCCGGGACCACCCAGGACCGCCCGGGACCGCCCGGGACCGCCCGGGACCGCCCGGGACCGCCCGGGACCGCCCGGGACCGCCCGGGACCGCCCCGGACCACCCGGGACCGCCCGGGACCGCCCGGGACCGCCCGGGACCGCCCGGGACTGCCCGGGACCGCTCTGGACCGCCCGGGACCGCCCGGGACTGCCCGGGACCGCCCGGGACTGCCCGGGACCGCCCGGGACCGCCCCGGACCGCCTCGGACCACCCCGGATTGCCCCGGACCGCCCGGGACAGCCCGGGACCGCCCGGGACCGCCCGGGACCGCCCCGGACCCGCCCGGGACCGCCCTGGACTGCCCGGGACCGCCCCGGACCGCCCGGACCGCCCGGGACCGCCCAGGAACCGCCCGGACCGCCCAGGACCGCCGGGGACCGCCTGGAACCGCCCGGGACCGCTCTGGACTGCCCGGGACCGCCCGGGACTGCCCGGGACCGCCCGGGACCGCCCCGGACCGCCCGGACCACCCCGGATTGCCCCGGAATGCACCCAGACTGCCTAGGACCACACCCGGACAGCCCGGGACCGCCCCGACCGCCCAGGACCGCCCGGGACTGCCCGGGACCGCCCCGGACCGCCCGGGACCGCCCTAGAACGCCCGGGACCGCCCGGGACCGCCCGGGACCGCCCCGGACCGCCCAGGACCGCCTCGGACCGCCCGGGACCGCCCAGGACCGCACGGGACCACCCTGGACCGCCCGGGACCGCCCTGGAACGCCCGGGACCGCCCGGGACTGCCCGGGACCGCCCGGGACCGCCCTGGACCGCCCAGGACCACCCGGGACCGCCCGGGACAGCCCGGGACCGCCCCGGACCGCCCGGGACCACCCGGGACCGACCAGGACCGCCCGGGACCGCCCGGGACTGCCCGGGACCGCCCGGGACCGCCCGGGACCGCCCGGGACCGGCCGGGACCGCCCCGGACCGCCCGGGACCGCCCGGGACCGCCCCGGACCGCCCGGGACCGCCCGGGACTGCCCGGGACCGCCCGGGACCGCCCGGGATCGCCCGAACCGCCCGAGACCGCCCGGGACCGCCCGGGACCGCCCGGGACCGCCCGTGACCGCACCGGAACGCCCGGGACCGCCCGGGACCGCCCGGGACCGCACGGGACCGCCCAGGACCGCCCCGGACCGCCCGGGACTGCCCCGGACCGCCCGGGACCGCCCGGGACCGCCCGGGAGCACCGGGACCGCCCGGGACCGCCCCGGACCGCCCGGGACCACCCAGGACCGCCCGGGACCGCCCGGGACCGCCCGGGACTGCCCGGGACCGCCCGGGACCGCGCGGGACCGCCCGGGACCGCCCGGGACCGCCCCGGACCGCCCCGGACCGCCCGGGACCGCCCCGGACCGCCCGGGACCGCCCCGGACCGCCCAGGACCGCCCCGGACCGCCCGGGACCGCCTGGGACCGCCCAAGACCGCTCCGGACCGCACGGGACCGCCCGGGACCGCCCGGGACCGCCCGGGACCGCCCGGGACCGCCCGGGACCGCCCGGGACCGCTCTGGACCGCCCGGGACCGCCCGGGACTGCCCGGGACCGCCCGGGACCGCCCCGGACCGCCCCGGACCACCCCGGATTGCCCCGGACCGCACCCGGACCGCCTAGGACCACACCCGGACAGCCCGGGACCGCCCCGACCGCCCACGACCGCCCGGGACCGCCCGGGACCGCCCGGGACCGCCCCGGACCGCCCGGGACCGCCCTAGAACGCCGGGGACCGCCCGGGACCGCCCGGGACCGCCCCGGACCGCCCGGGACCGCCCGGGACCACCCTGGACCGCCCGGGACCGCCCTGGAACGCCCGGGACCGCCCGGGACCGCCCGGGACCGCCCGGGACCGCCCGGGACCGCCTGGGACTGCCCGGGACCGCCCTGGACCGCCAGGACCGCCCGGGACCACCCGAGACCGCCCGGGACCACCCGGGACTGCCCGGGACTGCCCGGGACCGCCCGGGACCGCCCCGGACCGCCCGGGACCGCACCCGGACCGCCCAGGACCACACCCGGACAGCCCGGGACCGCCCCGACCGCCAGGGACCGCCCGGGACCGCCCGGGACCGCCCCGGACCGCCCGTGACCGCCCTAGAACGCCCGGGACCGCCCGGGACCGCCCGAGACCGCCCCGGACCGCCCGGGACCGCCTCGGACCGCCCGGGATCGCCCAGGACCGCCCGGGACCGCACTGGACCGCCCGGGACCGCCCTGGAACGCCCGGGACCGCCCGAGACCGCCCGGGACCACCCAGGACCGCCCGGGACCGCCCTAGACAGCCCTGGAACGCCCGGGACCGCCCGGGACCGCCCGGGACCGCCCGGGACCGCCCTGGATCGCCCGGAACCGACCAGGACCGCCCGGGACCGCCCGGGACTGCCCGGGACCGCCCGGGACCGCCACGGACCGCCCGGGACCGCCCTGGACCGCCCGGGACCGCCATGGAACGCCCGGGACCGCCCGGGACCGCCCGGGACCACCCGGGACCGCCCAGAACCGCCCTGGACCGCCCGGGACCGCCCGAGACCGCCCGGACCGCCCGGGAACCGCCCGGGACCGCCCAGGACCGCCCGGGAGCGCCCGGGACCGCCCGGGACCGCCCCGGACTGCCCGGGACCACCCAGGACCGCCCGGGACCGCCCGGGACCGCCCGGGACCGCCCGGGACCGCCCGGGACCGCCCGGGACCGCCCGGGACCGCCCGGGACCGCCCCGGACCACCCGGGACCGCCCGGGACCGCCCGGGACCGCCCGGGACCGCCCGGGACTGCCCGGGACCGCTCTGGACCGCCCGGGACCGCCCGGGACTGCCCGGGACCGCCCGGGACTGCCCGGGACCGCCCGGGACCGCCCCGGACCGCCTCGGACCACCCCGGATTGCCCCGGACCGCCCGGGACAGCCCGGGACCGCCCGGGACCGCCCGGGACCGCCCCGGACCGCCCGGGACCGCCCTGGACTGCCCGGGACCGCCCCGGACCGCCCGGGACCGCCCGGGACCGCCCAGGAACGCCCGGACCGCCCAGGACCGCCGGGGACCGCCTGGAACCGCCCGGGACCGCTCTGGACTGCCCGGGACTGCCCGGGACTGCCCGGGACCGCCGGGACCGCCCGGGACTGCCCGGGACCGCTCTGGACCGCCCGGGACCGCCCGGGACTGCCCGGGACCGCCCGGGACTGCCCGGGACCGCCCGGGACCGCCCCGGACCGCCTCGGACCACCCCGGATTGCCCCGGACCGCCCGGGACAGCCCGGGACCGCCCGGACCGCCCGGGACCGCCCCGGACCGCCCGGGACCGCCCTGGACTGCCCGGGACCGCCCCGGACCGCCCGGGACCGCCCGGGACCGCCCAGGAACGCCCGGACCGCCCAGGACCGCCGGGGACCGCCTGGAACCGCCCGGGACCGCTCTGGACTGCCCGGGACTGCCCGGGACTGCCCGGGACCGCCCGGGACCGCCCGGACCGCCCCGGACCACCCCGGATTGCCCCGGAATGCACCCAGACTGCCTAGGACCACACCCGGACAGCCCGGGACCGCCCCGACCGCCCGGGACCGCCCGGGACTGCCCGGGACCGCCCCGGACCGCCCGGGACCGCCCTAGAACGCCCGGGACCGCCCGGGACCGCCCGGGACCGCCCCGGACCGCCCAGGACCGCCTCGGACCGCCCGGGACCGCCCAGGACCGCACGGGACCACCCTGGACCCGCCCGGGACCGCCCTGGAACGCCCGGGACCGCCCGGGACTGCCCAGGACCGCCCGGGACCGCCCTGGACCGCCCAGGACCACCCGGGACCGCCCGGGACAGCCCGGGACCGCCCCGGACCGCCCGGGACCACCCGGGACCGACCAGGACCGCCCGGGACCGCCCGGGACTGCCCGGGACCGCCCGGGACCGCCCGGGACCGCCCGGGACCGGCCGGGACCGCCCCGGACCGCCCGGGACCGCCCGGGACCGCCCCGGACCGCCCGCGACCGCCCGGGACTGCCCGGGACCGCCCGGGACCGCCCGGGATCGCCCGAACCGCCCGAGACCGCCCGGGACCGCCCGGGGACCGCCCGGGACCGCCCCGTGACCGCACCGGAACGCCCGGGACCGCCCGGGACCGCCCGGGACCGCACGGGACCGCCCAGGACCGCCCCGGACCGCCCGGGACTGCCCCGGACCGCCCGGGACCGCCCGGGACCGCCCGGGAGCACCGGGACCGCCCGGGACCGCCCCGGACCGCCCGGGACCACCCAGGACCGCCCGGGACCGCCCGGGACCGCCCGGGACTGCCCGGGACCGCCCGGGACCGCGCGGGACCGCCCGGGACCGCCCGGGACCGCCCCGGACCGCCCCGGACCGCCCGGGACCGCCCCGGACCGCCCGGGACCGCCCCGGACCGCCCAGGACCGCCCCGGACCGCCCGGGACCGCCTGGGACCGCCCAAGACCGCTCCGGACCGCCCGGGACCGCCCGGGACCGCCCGGGACCGCCCGGGACCGCCCGGGACCGCCCGGGACCGCCCGGGACCGCTCTGGACCGCCCGGGACCGCCCGGGACTGCCCGGGACCGCCCGGGACCGCCCCGGACCGCCCCGGACCACCCCGGATTGCCCCGGACCGCACCCGGACCGCCTAGGACCACACCCGGACAGCCCGGGACCGCCCCGACCGCCCACGACCGCCCGGGACCGCCCGGGACCGCCCGGGACCGCCCCGGACCGCCCGGGACCGCCCTAGAACGCCGGGGACCGCCCGGGACCGCCCGGGACCGCCCCGGACCGCCCGGGACCGCCTGGGACCACCCTGGACCGCCCGGGACCGCCCTGGAACGCCCGGGACCGCCCGGGACCGCCCGGGACCGCCCGGGACCGCCCGGGACCGCCTGGGACTGCCCGGGACCGCCCTGGACCGCCAGGACCGCCCGGGACCACCCGAGACCGCCCGGGACCACCCGGGACTGCCCGGGACTGCCCGGGACCGCCCGGGACCGCCCCGGACCGCCCGGGACCGCACCCGGACCGCCCAGGACCAAACCCGGACAGCCCGGGACCGCCCCGACCGCCAGGGACCGCCCGGGACCGCCCGGGACCGCCCCGGACCGCCCGTGACCGCCCTAGAACGCCCGGGACCGCCCGGGACCGCCCGAGACCGCCCCGGACCGCCCGGGACCGCCTCGGACCGCCCGGGATCGCCCAGGACCGCCCGGGACCGCACTGGACCGCCCGGGACCGCCCTGGAACGCCCGGGACCGCCCGAGACCGCCCGGGACCACCCAGGACCGCCCGGGACCGCCCTAGACAGCCCGGGACCACCCGGGACCGCCCGGGACCGCCCGGGACCGCCCGGGACCGCCCGGGAGCGCCCGGGACCGCCCGGGACCGCCCCGGACCGCCCGGGACCACCCGGGACCGCCCGGGACCGCCCGGGACCGCCCTGGACCGCCGGGACCGCCCGGGACCGCCCGAGACCGCCCGGGACCACCCGGGACTGCCCGGGACTGCCCGGGACCGCCCGGGTCCGCCCCGGAGCGCCCGGGACCGCACCCGGACCGCCCAGGACCACACCCCCGACAGCCCGGGACCACCCCGACCGCCCGGGACCGCCCGGGACCGCCCGGGACCGCCCCGGACCGCCCGTGACCGCCCTAGAACGCCCTGGACCGCCCGGGACCGCCGGAGACCGCCCCGGACCGCCCGGGACCGCCTCGGACCGCCCGGGACCGCCCAGGACCGCCCGGGACCGCACTGGACCGCCCGGGACCGCCCTGGAACGCCCGGGACCGCCCGAGACCGCCCGGGACCACCCAGGACCGCCCAGGACCGCCCTGGACCGCCCGGGACCACCCGGGACCGCCCGGGACCGCCCGGGACCGCCCAGGACCGCCCGGGACCCCCCGGGAGCGCCCGGGACCGCCCGGGACCGCCCCGGACCGCCCGGGACCGCACCGGACCGCTAGGGACCGCCCGGGACCGCCCGGGACTGCCCCGGACCGCCCGGGACCGCCCGGGACTGCCCCGGACCGCCCGGGACCGCCCGGGACTGCCCCGGACCGCCCCAGACCGCCCAGGACCGCCCCGGACCGCCCGGGACCGCCCGGGACTGCCCGGGACCGCCCGGGACCGCCCGGACCGCCCGGACCGCCCCGGATTGCCCCGGACCGCCCGGGACCGTCCCGCACCGCCCGGGACCGCCCCGGACCGCCCGGGACCGCCCCGGACCGCCCGGGACCGCCCGGGACCGACCCGGACCGCCCCGGACCGCCCCGGATAGCCCCGAACCGCCCGTGACCGCCCGGGACCGCCCGGGACCGCCCGGGACCGCCCGGGACCGCCGGGACCGCCCGCGACCGCCCCGAACCGCCCGGGACCGCCCCGGACCGCCCGGGACCACCCCCGGACCGACCGGGACCGCCCGGGACCGCCCGGGACCGCCCGGGACCGCCCGGGACCGCCCCGGACCGCCCGGGACCGCCCCGGACCGCCCAGGACCGCCCGGGACGCCCAGGACCGCCCGGGACCGCCCCGGACCGCCCGGAACCGCCCTAGAACACCCGGGACCGCCCGGGACCGCCCGGGACCGCCCCGGACCGCCCGGGACCGCCTCGGACCGCCCGGGACCGCCCAGGACCGCCAGGGACCACCCTGGACCGCCCGGGACCGCCCTGGAATGCCCGGGACCGCCCGGGACCGCCCGGGACCGCCCGGGACCGCCCTGGACCGCCCGGGACCACCCGGGACCGCCCGGGACCGCCCGGGACCGCCCCGGACCGCCCGGGACCACCCGGGACCGACCAGGACCGCCCGGGACCGCCCGGGACTGCCCGGGACCGCCCGGGACCGCCCGGGACCGCCCGGGACCGCCCGGGACTGCCCCGGACCGCCCGGGACCGCCCGGGACCGCCCCGGACCGCCCGGGACTGCCCGGGACCGCCCGGACCGCCCGGGACCGCCCAGGACCGCCCGAACCGCCCGAGACCGCCCGGGACCGCCTGGCACCGCCCGGGACCGCCTGGGACCGCACCGGACCGCCCGGGACCGCCCGGGACCGCCCGGGACCGTACGGGATCGCCCAGGACCGCCCCGGACCGCCCGGGACTGCCCCGGACAGCCCGGGACTGCCCGGGACCGCCCGGGAGCGCCCGGGAGCGTCCGGGACCGCCCCGGACCGCCCAGGACCAACCGGGACCGCCCGGGACCGCCCGGGACCGCCCGGGACTGCCCGGGACCGCCCGGGACCGCCCGGGACCGCCCGGGACCGCCCCGGACCGCCCCGGACCGCCCGGGACCGCCCCGGACCGCCCGGGACCGCCCCGGACCGCCCAAGACCGCCCCGGACCGCCCGGGACCGCCCGGGACCGCCCAAGACCGCTCCGGACCGCCCGGGACCGCCCCGGACCGCCCAGGACCGCCCCGGACCGCCCGGGACCGCCCGGACCGCCCAAGACCGCCCCGGACCGCCCGGGACCGCCGGGACCGCCCAAGACCGCTCCGGACCGCCCGGGACCGCCCGGGACCGTCCGGGACCGCCCCGGACCGCCCGGGACCGCCCCGGACCGCCCGGGACCGCCCCCGGACCGCCGGGACCGCCCCGGACTGCCCGGGACCGCCCCGGACCGCCCGGGACCGCCCCGGACCGCCCGAGACCGCCCGGGACCGCCCGGGACCGCCCGGGACCGCCCGGGACCGCCCCGGACCGCCCTGGACCGCCCCGGACCGCCCGGGACCGCCCCGGACCGCCCGGGACCGCCCGGGACCGCCCGGGACCGCCCCGGACCGCCCGGGACCGCCCAGGACCGCCTGGGACTGCCCGGGACCGCCCTGGACCGCCAGGACCGCCCGGGACCACCTGAGACCGCCCGGGACCACCCGGGACTGCCCGGGATTGCCCGGGACCGCCCGGGACCGCCCCGGACCGCCCGGGACCGCACCCGGACCGCCCAGGACCACACCCGGACAGCCCGGGACCGCCCCCGACCGCCAGGGACCGCCCGGGACCGCCCGGGACCGCCCCGGACTGCCCGTGACCGCCCTAGAACGCCCGGGACCGCCCGGGACCGCCCGAGACCGCCCCGGACCGCCCGGGACCGCCTCGGACCGCCCGGGATCGCCCAGGACCGCCCGGGAACGCACTGGACCGCCCGGGACCGCCCTGGAACGCCCGGGACCGCCCAAGACCGCCCGGGACCACCCAGGACCGCCCGGGACCGCCCTAGACAGCCCGGGACCACCCGGGACCGCCCGGGACCGCCCGGGACCGCCCGGGACCGCCCGGGACCGCCCGGGACCGCCCCGGACCGCCCGGGACCGCCCGGGACCGCCTGGGACCGCCCGGGACCGCCCTGGACCGCCGGGACCGCCCGGGACCGCCCGAGACCGCCCGGGACCACCCGGGACTGCCTGGGACTGCCCGGGACCGCCCGGGACCGCCCCGGAGCGCCCGGGACCGCACCCGGACCGCCCAGGACCACACCCGGACAGCCCGGGACCACCCCGACCGCGCGGGACCGCCCGGGACCGCCGGGACCGCCCCGGACCGCCCGTGACCGCCCTAGAACGCCCTGGACCGCCCGGGACCGCCGGAGACCGCCCCGGACCGCCCGGGACCGCCTCGGACCGCCCGGGACCGCCCAGGACCGCCCGGGACCGCACTGGACCGCCCGGGACCGCCCTGGAACGCCCGGGACCGCCCGAGACCGCCCGGGACCACCCAGGACCGCCCAGGACCGCCCTGGACCGCCCTGGACCACCCGGGACCGCCCGGGACCGCCCGGGACCGCCCAGGACCGCCCGGGACCCCCCGGGAGCGCCCGGGACCGCCCGGGACCGCCCCAGACCGCCCGGGACCACCCGGGACCGCCCGGGACTGCCCGGGACCGCCCGTGACTGCCCGGGACCGCCCGGGACCGCCCGGGACCGCCCGGGACCGCCCGGGACCGCCCCGGACCGCCCGGGACCGCCCGGGACCGCCCCGGACCGCCCGGGACTGCCCGGGACCGCCCGGGACCGCCCGGGACCGCCCGGGACCGCCCGAACTGCCCGAGACCGCCCGGGACCGCCCGGGAATGCCCGGGACCGCCCGGGACCGCAACGGACCGCCCGGGATCGCCCGGGACCGCCCGGGACCGCACAGGACCGCCCGGGACCGCCCCGGACCGCCCGGGACCGGCCCGGACCGCCCGGGACCGCCCCGGACCGCCCGGGACCGCACCGGACCGCTAGGGGACCGCCCGGGACCGCCCGGACCGCCCCGGACCGCCCGGGACCGCCCGGGACCGCCCCGGACCGCCCCAGCCGCCCAGGACCGCCCCGGACCGCCCGGGACCGCCCGGGACCGCCCGGGACCGCCCTGGACCGCCCGGGACCACCCGGGACCGCCCGGGACCGCCCGGGACCGCCCCGGACCGCCCGGGACCACCCGGGACCGACCAGGACCGCCCGGGACCGCCCGGGACTGCCCGGGACCGCCCGGGACCGCCCGGGACCGCCCGGGACCGCCCGGGACTGCCCCGGACCGCCCGGGACCGCCCGAGACCGCCCCGGACTGCCCGGGACTGCCCGGGACCGCCCGGGACCGCCCGGGACCGCCCAGGACCGCCCAAACCGCCCGAGACCGCCCGGGACCGCCCGGCACCGCCCGGGACCGCCTGGGACCGCACTGGACCGCCCGGGACCGCCCGGGACCGCCCGGGACCGCACGGGATCGCCCAGGACCGCCCCGGACCGCCCGGGACTGCCCCGGACAGCCCGGGACCGCCCGGGACCGCCCGGGAGCGCCCGGGAGCGCCCGGGACCGCCCCGGACCGCCCGGGACCAACCGGGGACCGCCCGGGACCGCCCGGGACCGCCCGGGACCGCCCGGGACTGCCCGGGACCGCCCGGGACCGCCCGGGACCGCCCGGGACCGCCCCGGACCGCCCGGACCGCCCGGGACAGCCCCGGACCGCCCGAGACCGCCCCGGACCGCCCAAGACCGCCCCGGACTGCCCGGGACTGCCCGGGACCGCCCAAGACCGCTCCGGACCGCCCGGGACCGCCCGGGACCGCCCGGGACCGCCCGGGACCGCCCGTGACCGCTCTGGACCGCCCGGGACCGCCCGGGACTGCCCGGGACCGCCCGGGACCGCCCCGGACCGCCCCGGACCACGCCGGATTGCCCCGGACCGTCCGGGACCGCCCCGGACCGCCCCGGACCGTCCCGGACCGCCCGGGACCGCCCCGGACCGCCCGGGACCGCCCCGGACTGCCGGGACCGCCCCGGACCGCCCGGGACCGCCCCGGACCGCCCGAGACCGCCCGGGACCGCCCGGGACCGCCCGGGACCGCCCGGGACCGCCCCGGACCGCCCTGGACCGCCCCGGACCGCCCGGGACCGCCCCGGACCGCCCGGGACCGCCCGGGACCGCCCGGGACCGCACGGGACCGCCCGGGACCGCCGGGACCGCCCGGGACCGCCTGGGACTGCCCGGGACCGCCCTGGACCGCCAGGACCGCCCGGGACCACCCGAGACCGCCCGGGACCACCCGGGACTGCCCGGGACTGCCCGGGACCGCCCGGGACCGCCCCGGACCGACCGGGACCGCACCCGGACCGCCCAGGACCACACCCGGACAGCCCGGGACCGCCCCGACCGCCAGGGACCGCCCGGGACCGCCCGGGACCACCCCGGACCGCCCGTGACCGCCCTAGAACGCCCGGGACCGCCCGGGACCGCCCGAGACCGCCCCGGACCGCCCGGGACCGCCCCGGACCACCCTGGGACCGCCCCGGACCGCCCGGGACCGCCCCGGACCGCCCGGGACCGCCCGGGACCGCCCGGGACCGCCCGGGACCGCCCGGGACCGCCCGCGACCGCCCCGAACCGCCCGGGACCGCCCGGACCGCCCGGGACCACCCCGGACCGACCGGGACCGCCCGGGACCGCCCGGGACCGCCCGGGACCGCCCGGGGACCGCCCCGGACCGCCCGGGACCGCCCCGGACCGCCCAGGACCGCCCGGGACGCCCAGGACCGCCCGGGACCGCCCCGGACCGCCGGAACCGCCCTAGAACACCCGGGACCGCCCGGGACCGCCCGGGACCGCCCCGGACCGCCCGGGACCGCCTCGGACCGCCCGGGACCGCCCAGGACCGCCAGGGACCACCCTGGACCGCCCGGGACCGCCCTGGAACGCCCGGGACCGCCCGGGACCGCCCGGGACCGCCCGGGACCGCCCTGGACCGCCCGGGACCACCCGGGACCGCCCGGGACCGCCCGGGACCGCCCCGGACCGCCCGGGACCACCCGGGACCGACCAGGACCGCCCGGGACCGCCCGGGACTGCCCGGGACCGCCCGGGACCGCCCGGGACCGCCCGGGACCGCCCGGGACTGCCCCGGACCGCCCGGGACCGCCCGGGACCGCCCCGGACCGCCCGGGACTGCCCGGGACCGCCCCGGACCGCCCGGGACCGCCCAGGACCGCCCGAACCGCCCGAGACCGCCCGGGACCGCCTGGCACCGCCCGGGACCGCCTGGGACCGCACCGGACCGCCCGGGACCGCCCGGGACCGCCCGGGACCGCACGGGATCGCCCAGGACCGCCCCGGACCGCCCGGGACTGCCCCGGACAGCCCGGGACTGCCCGGGACCGCCCGGGAGCGCCCGGGAGCGTCCGGGACCGCCCCGGACCGCCCAGGACCAACCGGGACCGCCCGGGACCGCCCGGGACCGCCCGGGACTGCCCGGGACCGCCCGGGACCGCCCGGGACCGCCCGGGACCGCCGCGGACCGCCCCGGACCGCCCGGGACCGCCCCGGACCGCCCGGGACCGCCCCGGACCGCCCAAGACCGCCCCGGACCGCCCGGGACCGCCCGGGACCGCCCAAGACCGCTCCGGACCGCCCGGGACCGCCCCGGACCGCCCAGGACCGCCCCGGACCGCCCGGGACCGCCCCGGACCGCCCAAGACCGCCCCGGACCGCCCGGGACCGCCCGGGACCGCCCAAGACCGCTCCGGACCGCCCGGGACCGCCCGGGACCGTCCGGGACCGCCCCGGACCGCCCGGGACCGCCCCGGACCGCCCGGGACCGCCCCGGACCGCCCGGGACCGCCCCGGACTGCCCGGGACCGCCCCGGACCGCCCGGGACCGCCCCGGACCGCCCGAGACCGCCCGGGACCGCCCGGGACCGCCCGGGACCGCCCGGGACCGCCCCGGACCGCCCTGGACCGCCCCGGACCGCCCGGGACCGCCCCGGACCGCCCGGGACCGCCCGGGACCGCCCGGGACCGCCCCGGACCGCCCGGGACCGCCCAGGACCGCCTGGGACTGCCCGGGACCGCCCTGGACCGCCAGGACCGCCCGGGACCACCTGAGACCGCCCGGGACCACCCGGGACTGCCCGGGATTGCCCGGGACCGCCCGGGACCGCCCCGGACCGCCCGGGACCGCACCCGGACCGCCCAGGACCACACCCGGACAGCCCGGGACCGCCCCGACCGCCAGGGACCGCCCGGGACCGCCCGGGACCGCCCCGGACCGCCCGTGACCGCCCTAGAACGCCCGGGACCGCCCGGGACCGCCCGAGACCGCCCCGGACCGCCCGGGACCGCCTCGGACCGCCCGGGATCGCCCAGGACCGCCCGGGAACGCACTGGACCGCCCGGGACCGCCCTGGAACGCCCGGGACCGCCCAAGACCGCCCGGGACCACCCAGGACCGCCCGGGACCGCCCTAGACAGCCCGGGACCACCCGGGACCGCCCGGGACCGCCCGGGACCGCCCGGGACCGCCCGGGACCGCCCGGGACCGCCCCGGACCGCCCGGGACCGCCCGGGACCGCCTGGGACCGCCCGGGACCGCCCTGGACCGCCGGGACCGCCCGGGACCGCCCGAGACCGCCCGGGACCACCCGGGACTGCCTGGGACTGCCCGGGACCGCCCGGGACCGCCCCGGAGCGCCCGGGACCGCACCCGGACCGCCCAGGACCACACCCGGACAGCCCGGGACCACCCCGACCGCGCGGGACCGCCCGGGACCGCCGGGACCGCCCCGGACCGCCCGTGACCGCCCTAGAACGCCCTGGACCGCCCGGGACCGCCGGAGACCGCCCCGGACCGCCCGGGACCGCCTCGGACCGCCCGGGACCGCCCAGGACCGCCCGGGACCGCACTGGACCGCCCGGGACCGCCCTGGAACGCCCGGGACCGCCCGAGACCGCCCGGGACCACCCAGGACCGCCCAGGACCGCCCTGGACCGCCCTGGACCACCCGGGACCGCCCGGGACCGCCCGGGACCGCCCAGGACCGCCCGGGACCCCCCGGGAGCGCCCGGGACCGCCCGGGACCGCCCCAGACCGCCCGGGACCACCCGGGACCGCCCGGGACTGCCCGGGACCGCCCGTGACTGCCCGGGACCGCCCGGGACCGCCCGGGACCGCCCGGGACCGCCCGGGACCGCCCCGGACCGCCCGGGACCGCCCGGGACCGCCCCGGACCGCCCGGGACTGCCCGGGACCGCCCGGGACCGCCCGGGACCGCCCGGGACCGCCCGAACTGCCCGAGACCGCCCGGGACCGCCCGGGAATGCCCGGGACCGCCCGGGACCGCAACGGACCGCCCGGGATCGCCCGGGACCGCCCGGGACCGCACAGGACCGCCCGGGACCGCCCCGGACCGCCCGGGACCGGCCCGGACCGCCCGGGACCGCCCCGGACCGCCCGGGACCGCACCGGACCGCTAGGGACCGCCCGGGACCGCCCGGGACCGCCCCGGACCGCCCGGGACCGCCCGGGACCGCCCCGGACCGCCCCAGACCGCCCAGGACCGCCCCGGACCGCCCGGGACCGCCCGGGACCGCCCGGGACCGCCCTGGACCGCCCGGGACCACCCGGGACCGCCCGGGACCGCCCGGGACCGCCCCGGACCGCCCGGGACCACCCGGGACCGACCAGGACCGCCCGGGACCGCCCGGGACTGCCCGGGACCGCCCGGGACCGCCCGGGACCGCCCGGGACCGCCCGGGACTGCCCCGGACCGCCCGGGACCGCCCGAGACCGCCCCGGACTGCCCGGGACTGCCCGGGACCGCCCGGGACCGCCCGGGACCGCCCAGGACCGCCCAAACCGCGCGAGACCGCCCGGGACCGCCCGGCACCGCCCGGGACCGCCTGGGACCGCACTGGACCGCCCGGGACCGCCCGGGACCGCCCGGGACCGCACGGGATCGCCCAGGACCGCCCCGGACCGCCCGGGACTGCCCCGGACAGCCCGGGACCGCCCGGGACCGCCCGGGAGCGCCCGGGAGCGCCCGGGACCGCCCCGGACCGCCCGGGACCAACCGGGACCGCCCGGGACCGCCCGGGACCGCCCGGGACCGCCCGGGACTGCCCGGGACCGCCCGGGACCGCCCGGGACCGCCCGGGACCGCCCCGGACCGCCCCGGACCGCCCGGGACAGCCCCGGACCGCCCGAGACCGCCCCGGACCGCCCAAGACCGCCCCGGACTGCCCGGGACTGCCCGGGACCGCCCAAGACCGCTCCGGACCGCCCGGGACCGCCCGGGACCGCCCGGGACCGCCCGGGACCGCCCGTGACCGCTCTGGACCGCCCGGGACCGCCCGGGACTGCCCGGGACCGCCCGGGACCGCCCCGGACCGCCCCGGACCACGCCGGATTGCCCCGGACCGTCCGGGACCGCCCCGGACCGCCCCGGACCGTCCCGGACCGCCCGGGACCGCCCCGGACCGCCCGGGACCGCCCCGGACTGCCCGGGACCGCCCCGGACCGCCCGGGACCGCCCCGGACCGCCCGAGACCGCCCGGGACCGCCCGGGACCGCCCGGGACCGCCCGGGACCGCCCCGGACCGCCCTGGACCGCCCCGGACCGCCCGGGACCGCCCCGGACCGCCCGGGACCGCCCGGGACCGCCCGGGACCGCACGGGACCGCCCGGGACCGCCCGGGACCGCCCGGGACCGCCTGGGACTGCCCGGGACCGCCCTGGACCGCCAGGACCGCCCGGGACCACCCGAGACCGCCCGGGACCACCCGGGACTGCCCGGGACTGCCCGGGACCGCCCGGGACCGCCCCGGACCGCCCGGGACCGCACCCGGACCGCCCAGGACCACACCCGGACAGCCCGGGACCGCCCCGACCGCCAGGGACCGCCCGGGACCGCCCGGGACCACCCCGGACCGCCCGTGACCGCCCTAGAACGCCCGGGACCGCCCGGGACCGCCCGAGACCGCCCCGGACCGCCCGGGACCGCCCCGGACCACCCTGGACCGCCCCGGACCGCCCGGGACCGCCCCGGACCGCCCGGGACCGCCCGGGACCGCCCGGGACCGCCCGGGACCGCCCGGGACCGCCCGGGACCGCCCGGGACCGCCTGGGACTGCCCGGGACCGCCCTGGACCGCCAGGACCGCCCGGGACCACCCGAGACCGCCCGGAACCACCCGGGACTGCCCGGGACTGCCCGGGACCGCCCGGGACCGCCCCGGACCGCCCGGGACCGCACCCGGACCGCCCAGGACCACACCCGGACAGCCCGGGACCGCCCCGACCGCCAGGGACCGCCCGGGACCACCCGGGACCACCCCGGACCGCCCGTGACCGCCCTAGAACGCCCGGGACCGCCCGGGACCGCCCGAGACCGCCCCGGACCGCCCGGGACCGCCTCGGACCGCCAGGGATCGCCCAGGACCGCCCGGGACCGCACTGGACCGCCCGGGACCGCCCTGGAACGCCCGGGACCGCCCGAGACCGCCCGGGACCACCCAGGACCGCCCGGGACCGCCCTAGACAGCCCGGGACCACCCGGGACCGCCCGGGACCGCCCGGGACCGCCCGGGACCGCCCGGGACCGCCCGGGAGCGCCCGGGACCGCCCGGGACCGACCGGACCGCCCGGGACCACCCGGGACCGCCCAGGACCGCCCGGGACCGCCCGGGACCGCCCGGGACAGCCCGGGACCGCCCCGGACCGCCCGGGACCGCCCGGGACCGCCTGGGACCGCCCGAGACCGCCCTGGACCGCCGGGACCGCCCGGGACCGCCCGAGACCGCCCGGGACCACCCGGGACTGCCCGGGACTGCCCGGGACCGCCCGGGACCGCCCCGGAGCGCCCGGGACCGCACCCGGACCGCCCAGGACCACACCCCCGACAGCCCGGGACCACCCCGACCGCCCGGGACCGCCCGGGACCGCCCGGGACCGCCCCGGACCGCCCGTGACCGCCCTAGAACGCCCTGGACCGCCCGGGACCGCCGGAGACCGCCCCGGACCGCCCGGGACCGCCTCGGACCGCCCGGGACCGCCCAGGACCGCCCGGGACCGCACTGGACCGCCCGGGACTGCCCTGGAACGCCCGGGACCGCCCGAGACCGCCCGGGACCACCCAGGACCGCCCAGGACCGCCCTGGACCGCCCGGGACCACCCGGGACCGCCCGGGACCGCCCGGGACCGCCCAGGACCGCCCGGGACCCCCCGGGAGCGCCCGGGACCGCCCGGGACCGCCCCGGACCGCCCGGGACCGCACCGGACCGCTAGGGACCGCCCGGGACCGCCCGGGACTGCCCCGGACCGCCCGGGACCGCCCGGGACCGCCCCGGACCGCCCCAGACCGCCCAGGACCGCCCCGGACCGCCCGGGACCGCCCGGGACTGCCCGGGACCGCCCGGGACCGCCCGGACCGCCCCGGACCGCCCCGGATTGCCCCGGACCGCCCGGGACCGTCCCGCACCGCCCGGGACCGCCCCGGACCGCCCGGGACCGCCCCGGACCGCCCGGGACCGCCCGGGACCGACCCGGACCGCCCCGTACTGCCCCGGATAGCCCCGAACCGCCCGTGACCGCCCGGGACCGCCCGGGACCGCCCGGGACCGCCCGGGACCGCCCGGGACCGCCCCGAACCGCCCGGGACCGCCCCGGACCGCCCGGGACCACCCCGGACCGACCGGGACCGCCCGGGACCGCCCGGGACCGCCCAGGACCGCCCGGGACCGCCCTGGACCGCCCGGGACCGCCCCGGACCGCCCAGGACCGCCCGGGACCGCCCAGGACCGCCCGGGACCGCCCCGGACCGCCCGGAACCGCCCTAGAACACCCGGGACCGCCCGGGACCGCCCGGGACCGCCCCGGACCGCCCGGGACCGCCTCGGACCGCCCGGGACCGCCCAGGACCGCCAGGGACCACCCTGGACCGCCCGGGACCGCCCTGGAACGCCCGCCGGACCGCCCGGGACCGCCCGGGACCGCCCGGGACCGCCCTGGACCGCCCGGGACCACCCGGGGACCGCCCGGGACCGCCCGGGACCGCCCCGGACCGCCCGGGACCACCCGGGACCGACCAGGACCGCCCGGGACCGCCCGGGACTGCCCGGGACCGCCCGGGACCGCCCGGGACCGCCCGGGACCGCCCGGGACTGCCCCGGACCGGTCGGGACCGCCCGGGACCGCCCCGGACCGCCCGGGACCGCACTGGACCGCCCGGGACTGCCCTGGAACGCCCGGGACCGCCCGAGACCGCCCGGGACCACCCAGGACCGCCCAGGGACCGCCCTGGACCGCCCGGGACCACCCGGGACCGCCCGGGACCGCCCGGGACCGCCCAGGACCGCCCGGGACCCCCCGGGAGCGCCCGGGACCGCCCGGGACCGCCCCGGACCGCCCGGGACCGCACCGGACCGCTAGGGACCGCCCGGGACCGCCCGGGACTGCCCCGGACCGCCCGGGACCGCCCGGGACCGCCCCGGACCGCCCCAGACCGCCCAGGACCGCCCCGGACCGCCCGGGACCGCCCGGGACTGCCCGGGACCGCCCGGGACCGCCCGGACCGCCCCGGACCGCCCCGGATTGCCCCGGACCGCCCGGGACCGTCCCGCACCGCCCGGGACCGCCCCGGACCGCCCGGGACCGCCCCGGACTGCCCGGGACCGCCCGGGACCGACCCGGACCGCCCCGTACTGCCCCGGATAGCCCCGAACCGCCCGTGACCGCCCGGGACCGCCCGGGACCGCCCGGGACCGCCCGGGACCGCCCGGGACCGCCCCGAACCGCCCGGGACCGCCCCGGACCGCCCGGGACCACCCCGGACCGACCGGGACCGCCCGGGACCGCCCGGGACCGCCCAGGACCGCCCGGGACCGCCCTGGACCGCCCGGGACCGCCCCGGACCGCCCAGGACCGCCCGGGACCGCCCAGGACCGCCCGGGACCGCCCCGGACCGCCCGGAACCGCCCTAGAACACCCGGGACCGCCCGGGACCGCCCGGGACCGCCCCGGACCGCCCGGGACCGCCTCGGACCGCCCGGGACCGCCCAGGACCGCCAGGGACCACCCTGGACCGCCCGGGACCGCCCTGGAACGCCCGGGACCGCCCGGGACCGCCCGGGACCGCCCGGGACCGCCCTGGACCGCCCGGGACCACCCGGGACCGCCCGGGACCGCCCGGGACCGCCCCGGACCGCCCGGGACCACCCGGGACCGACCAGGACCGCCCGGGACCGCCCGGGACTGCCCGGGACCGCCCGGGACCGCCCGGGACCGCCCGGGACCGCCCGGGACTGCCCCGGACCGGCCGGGACCGCCCGGGACCGCCCCGGACCGCCCGGGACTGCCCGGGACCGCCCGGGACCGCCCGGGACCGCCCAGGACCGCCCGAACCGCCCGAGACCGCCCGGGACCGCCCGGCACCGCCCGGGGTCGCCTGGGACCGCACCGGACCGCCCGGGACCGCCCGGGACCGCCCGGGACCGCACGGGATCGCCCAGGACCGCCCCGGACCGCCCGGGACTGCCCCGGACAGCCCGGGACCGCCCGGGACCGCCCGGGAGCGCCCGGGAGCGTCCGGGACCGCCCCGGACCGCCCGGGACCAACCGGGACCGCCCGGGACCGCCCGGGACCGCCCGGGACTGCCCGGGACCGCCCGGGACCGCCCGGGACCGCCCGGGACCGCCCGGGACCGCCCTGGACCGCCCCGGACCGCCCGGGACCGCCCCGGACCTCCCGGGACCGCCCCGGACCGCCCAAGACCGCCCCGGACCGCCCGGGAACCGCCCGGGACCGCCCAAGACCGCTCCGGACCGCCCGGGACCGCCCCGGACCGCCCGGGACCGCCCCGGACCGCCCGGGACCGCCCCGGACCGCCCAAGACCGCCCCGGACCGCCCGGGACCGCCCGGGACCGCCCAAGACCGCTCCGGACCGCCCGGGACCGCCCGGGACCGTCCGGGACCGCCCCGGACCGCCCGGGACCGCCCCGGACCGCCCGGGACCGCCCCGGACCGCCCGGGACCGCCCCGGACTGCCCGGGACCGCCCCGGACCGCTCGGGACCGCCCCGGACCGCCCGAGACCGCCCGGGACCGCCCGGGACCGCCCGGGACCGCCCGGGACCGCCCCGGACCGCCCTGGACCGCCCCGGACCGCCCGGGACCGCCCCGGACCGCCCGGGACCGCCCGGGACCGCCCGGGACCGCCCGGGACCGCCCGGGACCGCCCGGGACCGCCCCGGACCGCCCGGGACCGCCCGGGACCGCCTGGGACTGCCCGGGACCGCCCTGGACCGCCAGGACCGCCCGGGACCACCCGAGACCGCCCGGGACCACCCGGGACTGCCCGGGACTGCCCGGGACCGCCCGGGACCACCCCGGACCGCCCGGGACCGCACCCGGACCGCCCAGGACCACACCCGGACAGCCCGGGACCGCCCCGACCGCCAGGGACCGCCCGGGACCGCCCGGGACCGCCCCGGACCGCCCGTGACCGCCCTAGAACGCCCGGGACCGCCCGGGACCGCCCGAGACCGCCCCGGACCGCCCGGGACCGCCTCGGACCGCCCGGGATCGCCCAGGACCGCCCGGGACCGCACTGGACCGCCCGGGACTGCCCTGGAACGCCCGGGACCGCCCGAGACCGCCCGGGACCACCCAGGACCGCCCGGGACCGCCCTAGACAGCCCGGGACCACCCGGGACCGCCCGGGACCGCCCGGGACCGCCCGGGACCGCCCGGGACCGCCCCGGACCGCCCGGGACCGCCCGGGACCACCTGGGACCGCCCGGGACCGCCCTGGACCGCCGGGACTGCCCGGGACCGCCCGAGACCGCCCGGGACCACCCGGGACTGCCCGGGACTGCCCAGGACCGCCCGGGACCGCCCCGGAGCGCCCGGGACCGCACCCGGACCGCCCAGGACCACACCCGGACAGCCCGGGACCACCCCGACCGCCCGGGACCGCCCGGGACCGCCGGGACCGCCCCGGACCGCCCGTAACCGCCCTAGAACGCCCTGGACCGCCCGGGACCGCCGGAGACCGCCGCGGACCGCCAGGGACCGCCTCGGACCGCCCGGGACCGCCCAGGACCGCCCGGGACCGCACTGGACCGCCCGGGACCGCCCTGGAACGCCCGGGACCGCCCGAGACCGCCCGGGACCACCCAGGACCGCCCAGGACCGCCCTGGACCGCCCGGGACCACCCGGGACCGCCCGGGACCGCCCGGGACCGCCCAGGACCGCCCAGGACCGCCCGGGACCGCCCGGGACCGCCCGGGACCGCCCCGGACCGCCCGGGACCGCCCGGGACCGCCTGGGACTGCCCGGGACCGCCCTGGACCGCCAGGACCGCCCGGGACCACCCGAGACCGCCCGGGACCACCCGGGACTGCCCGGGGCTGCCCGGGACCGCCCGGGACCGCCCCGGACCGCCCGGGACCGCACCCGGACCGCCCAGGACCACACCCGGACAGCCCGGGACCGCCCCGACCGCCAGGGACCGCCCGGGACCGCCCGGGACCGCCCCGGACCGCCCGTGACCGCCCTAGAACGCCCGGGACCGCCCGGGACCGCCCGAGACCGCCCCGGACCGCCCGGGACCGCCCCGGACCGCCCCGGACCGCCCGGGACTGCCCGGGACCGCCCGGGACCGCCCCGAACCGCCCGGGACCGCCCCGGACCGCCCGGGACCACCCCGGACCGACCGGGACCGCCCGGGACCGCCCGGGACCGCCCAGGACCGCCCGGGACCGCCCTGGACCGCCCGGGACCGCCCCGGACCGCCCAGGACCGCCCGGGACCGCCCAGGACCGCCCCGCGCCGGACCGCCCGGAACCGCCCTAGAACACCCGGGACCGCCCGGGACCGCCCGGGACCGCCCCGGACCGCCCGGGACCGCCTCGGACCGCCCGGGACCGCCCAGGACCGCCAGGGACCACCCTGGACCGCCCGGGACCGCCCTGGAACGCCCGGGACCGCCCGGGACCGCCCGGGACTGCCCGGGACCGCCCTAGACCGCCCGGGACCACCCGGGACCGCCCGGGACCGCCCGGGACCGCCCCGGACCGCCCGGGACCACCCGGGACCGACCAGGACCGCCCGGGACCGCCCGGGACTGCCCGGGACCGCCCGGGACCGCCCGGGACCGCCCGGGACCGCCCGGGACTGCCCCGGACCAGCCGGGACCGCCCGGGACCGCCCCGGACCGCCCGGGACCGCCCGGGACCGCCCGGGACCGCCCGGGACCGCCCAGGACCGCCCGAACCGCCCGAGACCGCCCGGGACCGCCCGGCACCGCCCGGCACCGCCCGGGGTCGCCTGGGACCGCACCGGACCGCCCGGGACCGCCCGGGACCGCCCGGGACCGCACGGGATCGCCCAGGACCGCCCCGGACCGCCCGGGACTGCCCCGGACAGCCCGGGACCGCCCGGGACCGCCCGGGAGCGCCCGGGAGCGTCCGGGACCGCCCCGGACCGCCCGGGACCAACCGGGACCGCCCGGGACCGCCCGGGACCGCCCGGGACTGCCCGGGACCGCCCGGGACCGCCCGGGACCGCCCGGGACCGCCCTGGACCGCCCCGAACCGCCCGGGACCGCCCCGGACCTCCCGGGACCGCCCCGGACCGCCCAAGACCGCCCCGGACCGCCCGGGACCGCCCGGGACCGCCCAAGACCGCTCCGGACCGCCCGGGACCGCCCCGGACCGCCCGGGACCGCCCCGGACCGCCCGGGACCGCCCCGGACCGCCCAAGACCGCTCCGGACCGCCCGGGACCGCCCCGGACCGCCCTGGACCGCCGGGACCGCCCGGGACCGCCCGAGACCGCCCGGGACCACCCGGGACTGCCCGGGACTGCCCAGGACCGCCCGGGACCGCCCCGGAGCGCCCGGGACCGCACCCGGACCGCCCAGGACCACACCCGGACAGCCCGGGACCACCCCGACCGCCCGGGACCGCCCGGGACCGCCGGGACCGCCCCGGACCGCCCGTAACCGCCCTAGAACGCCCTGGACCGCCCGGGACCGCCGGAGACCGCCGCGGACCGCCCGGGACCGCCTCGGACCGCCCGGGACCGCCCAGGACCGCCCGGGACCGCACTGGACCGCCCGGGACCGCCCTGGAACGCCCGGGACCGCCCGAGACCGCCCGGGACCACCCAGGACCGCCCAGGACCGCCCTGGACCGCCCGGGACCACCCGGGACCGCCCGGGACCGCCCGGGACCGCCCAGGACCGCCCAGGACCGCCCGGGACCGCCCGGGACCGCCCGGGACCGCCCCGGACCGCCCGGGACCGCCCGGGACCGCCTGGGACTGCCCGGGACCGCCCTGGACCGCCAGGACCGCCCGGGACCACCCGAGACCGCCCGGGACCACCCGGGACTGCCCGGGACTGCCCGGGACCGCCCGGGACCGCCCCGGACCGCCCGGGACCGCACCCGGACCGCCCAGGACCACACCCGGACAGCCCGGGACCGCCCCGACCGCCAGGGACCGCCCGGGACCGCCCGGGACCGCCCCGGACCGCCCGTGACCGCCCTAGAACGCCCGGGACCGCCCGGGACCGCCCGAGACCGCCCCGGACCGCCCGGGACCGCCCCGGACCGCCCCGGACCGCCCGGGACTGCCCGGGACCGCCCGGGACCGCCCCGAACCGCCCGGGACCGCCCCGGACCGCCCGGGACCACCCCGGACCGACCGGGACCGCCCGGGACCGCCCGGGACCGCCCAGGACCGCCCGGGACCGCCCTGGACCGCCCGGGACCGCCCCGGACCGCCCAGGACCGCCCGGGACCGCCCAGGACCGCCCGGGACCGCCCCGGACCGCCCGGAACCGCCCTAGAACACCCGGGACCGCCCGGGACCGCCCGGGACCGCCCCGGACCGCCCGGGACCGCCTCGGACCGCCCGGGACCGCCCAGGACCGCCAGGGACCACCCTGGACCGCCCGGGACCGCCCTGGAACGCCCGGGACCGCTCGGGACCGCCCGGGACTGCCCGGGACCGCCCTAGACCGCCCGGGACCACCCGGGACCGCCCGGGACCGCCCGGGACCGCCCCGGACCGCCCGGGACCACCCGGGACCGACCAGGACCGCCCGGGACCGCCCGGGACTGCCCGGGACCGCCCGGGACCGCCCGGGACCGCCCGGGACCGCCCGGGACTGCCCCGGACCGGCCGGGACCGCCCGGGACCGCCCCGGACCGCCCGGGACCGCCCGGGACCGCCCGGGACCGCCCGGGACCGCCCAGGACCGCCCGAACCGCCCGAGACCGCCCGGGACCGCCCGGCACCGCCCGGGGTCACCTGGGACCGCACCGGACCGCCCGGGAACGCCCGGGACCGCCCGGGACCGCACGGGATCGCCCAGGACCGCCCCGGACCGCCCGGGACTGCCCCGGACAGCCCGGGACCGCCCGGGACCGCCCGGGAGCGCCCGGGAGCGTCCGGGACCGCCCCGGACCGCCCGGGACCAACCGGGACCGCCCGGGACCGCCCGGGACCGCCCGGGACTGCCCGGGACCGCCCGGGACCGCCCGGGACTGCCCGGGACCGCCCTGGACCGCCCCGAACCGCCCGGGACCGCCCCGGACCTCCCGGGACCGCCCCGGACCGCCCAAGACCGCCCCGGACCGCCCGGGACCGCCCGTGACCGCCCAAGACCGCTCCGGACCGCCCGGGACCGCCCCGGACCGCCCGGGACCGCCCCGGACCGCCCGGGACCGCCCCGGACCGCCCAAGACCGCCCCGGACCGCCCGGGACCGCCCGGGACCGCCCAAGACCGCTCCGGACCGCCCGGGACCGCCCGGGACCGTCCGGGACCGCCCCGGACCGCCCGGGACCGCCCCGGACCGCCCGGGACCGCCCCGGACCGCCCGGGACCGCCCCGGACTGCCCGGGACCGCCCCGGACCGCCCGGGACCGCCCCGGACCGCCCGAGACCGCCCGGGACCGCCCGGGACCGCCCGGGACCGCCCGGGACCGCCCCGGACCGCCCTGGACCGCCCCGGACCGCCCGGGACCGCCCCGGACCGCCCGGGACCGCCCGGGACCGCCCGGGACCGCCCGGGACCGCCCGGGACCGCCCGGGACCGCCCCGGACCGCCCGGGACCGCCCGGGACCGCCTGGGACTGCCCGGGACCGCCCTGGACCGCCCGGGACCGCCCCGGACCGCCCGGGACCGCACCCGGACCGCCCAGGACCACACCCGGACAGCCCGGGACCGCCCCGACCGCCAGGGACCGCCCGGGACCGCCCGGGACCGCCCCGGACCGCCCGTGACCGCCCTAGAACGCCCGGGACCGCCCGGGACCGCCCGAGACCGCCCCGGACCGCCCGGGACCGCCTCGGACCGCCCGGGATCGCCCAGGACCGCCCGGGACCGCACTGGACCGCCCGGGACCGCCCTGGAACGCCCGGGACCGCCCGAGACCGCCCGGGACCACCCAGGACCGCCCGGGACCGCCCTAGACAGCCCGGGACCACCCGGGACCGCCCGGGACCGCCCGGGACCGCCCGGGACCGCCCGGGACCGCCCGGGACCGCCCCGGACCGCCCGGGACCGCCCGGGACCACCTGGGACCGCCCGGGACCGCCCTGGACCGCCGGGACCGCCCGGGACCGCCCGAGACCGCCCGGGACCACCCGGGACTGCCCGGGACTGCCCGGGACCGCCCGGGACCGCCCCGGAGCGCCCGGGACCGCACCCGGACCGCCCAGGACCACACCCGGACAGCCCGGGACCACCCCGACCGCCCGGGACCGCCCGGGACCGCCGGGACCGCCCCGGACCGCCCGTAACCGCCCTAGAACGCCCTGGACCGCCCGGGACCGCCGGAGACCGCCGCGGACCGCCCGGGACCGCCTCGGACCGCCCGGGACCGCCCAGGACCGCCCGGGACCGCACTGGACCGCCCGGGACCGCCCTGGAACGCCCGGGACCGCCCGAGACCGCCCGGGACCACCCAGGACCGCCCAGGACCGCCCTGGACCGCCCGGGACCACCCGGGACCGCCCGGGACCGCCCGGGACCGCCCAGGACCGCCCAGGACCGCCCGGGACCGCCCGGGACCGCCCGGGACCGCCCGGGACCGCCCGGGACCGCCCCGGACCGCCCGGGACCGCCCGGGACCGCCTGGGACTGCCCGGGACCGCCCTGGACCGCCAGGACCGCCCGGGACCACCCGAGACCGCCCGGGACCACCCGGGACTGCCCGGGACTGCCCGGGACCGCCCGGGACCGCCCCGGACCGCCCGGGACCGCACCCGGACCGCCCAGGACCACACCCGGACAGCCCGGGACCGCCCCGACCGCCAGGGACCGCCCGGGACCGCCCGGGACCGCCCCGGACCGCCCGTGACCGCCCTAGAACGCCCGGGACCGCCCGGGACCGCCCGAGACCGCCCCGGACCGCCCGGGACCGCCCCGGACCGCCCTGGACCGCCCCGGACCGCCCGGGACCGCCCCGGACCGCCCGGGACCGCCCGGGACCGCCCGGGACCGCCCGGGACCGCCCGGGACCGCCCGGGACCGCCCGGGACCGCCTGGGACTGCCCGGGACCGCCCTGGACCGCCAGGACCGCCCGGGACCGCCCGAGACCGCCCGGGACCACCCGGGACTGCCCGGGACTGCCCGGGACCGCCCGGCACCGCCCGGGGTCGCCTGGGACCGCACCGGACCGCCCGGGACCGCCCGGGACCGCCCGGGACCGCACGGGATCGCCCAGGACCGCCCCGGACCGCCCGGGACTGCCCCGGACAGCCCGGGACCACCCGGGACCGCCCGGGAGCGCCCGGGAGCGTCCGGGACCGCCCCGGACCGCCCGGGACCAACCGGGACCGCCCGGGACCGCCCGGGACCGCCCGGGACTGCCCGGGACCGCCCGGGACCGCCCGGGACCGCCCGGGACCGCCCTGGACCGCCCCGAACCGCCCGGGACCGCCCCGGACCTCCCGGGACCGCCCCGGACCGCCCAAGACCGCCCCGGACCGCCCGGGACCGCCCGGGACCGCCCAAGACCGCTCCGGACCGCCCGGGACCGCCCCGGACCGCCCGGGACCGCCCCGGACCGCCTGGGACCGCCCCGGACCGCCCAAGACCGCCCCGGACCGCCCGGGACCGCCCGGGACCGCCCAAGACCGCTCCGGACCGCCCGGGACCGCCCGGGACCGTCCGGGACCGCCCCGGACCGCCCGGGACCGCCCCGGACCGCCCGGGACCGCCCCGGACCGCCCGGGACCGCCCCGGACTGCCCGGGACCGCCCCGGACCGCCCGGGACCGCCCCGGACCGCCCGAGACCGCCCGGGACAGCCCGGGACCGCCCGGGACCGCCCGGGACCGCCCCGGACCGCCCTGGACCGCCCCGGACCGCCCGGGACCGCCCCGGACCGCCCGGGACCGCCCGGGACCGCCCGGGACCGCCCGGGACCGCCCGGGACCGCCCGGGACCGCCCCGGACCGCCCGGGACCGCCCGGGACCGCCTGGGACTGCCCGGGACCGCCCTGGACCGCCAGGACCGCCCGGGACCACCCGAGACCGCCCGGGACCACCCGGGACTGCCCGGGACTGCCCGGGACCGCCCGGGACCGCCCCGGACCGCCCGGGACCGCACCCGGACCGCCCAGGACCACACCCGGACAGCCCGGGACCGCCCCGACCGCCAGGGACCGCCCGGGACCGCCCGGGACCGCCCCGGACCGCCCGTGACCGCCCTAGAACGCCCGGGACCGCCCGGGACCGCCCGAGACCGCCCCGGACCGCCCGGGACCGCCTCGGACCGCCCGGGATCGCCCAGGACCGCCCGGGACCGCACTGGACCGCCCGGGACCGCCCTGGAACGCCCGGGACCGCCCGAGACCGCCCGGGACCACCCAGGACCGCCCGGGACCGCCCTAGACAGCCCGGGACCACCCGGGACCGCCCGGGACCGCCCGGGACCGCCCGGGACCGCCCGGGACCGCCCGGGACCGCCCCGGACCGCCCGGGACCGCCCGGGACCACCTGGGACCGCCCGGGACCGCCCTGGACCGCCGGGACCGCCCGGGACCGCCCGAGACCGCCCGGGACCACCCGGGACTGCCCGGGACTGCCCGGGACCGCCCGGGACCGCCCCGGAGCGCCCGGGACCGCACCCGGACCGCCCAGGACCACACCCGGACAGCCCGGGACCACCCCGACCGCCCGGGACCGCCCGGGACCGCCGGGACCGCCCCGGACCGCCCGTAACCGCCCTAGAACGCCCTGGACCGCCCGGGACCGCCGGAGACCGCCGCGGACCGCCCGGGACCGCCTCGGACCGCCCGGGACCGCCCAGGACCGCCCGGGACCGCACTGGACCGCCCGGGACCGCCCTGGAACGCCCGGGACCGCCCGAGACCGCCCGGGACCACCCAGGACCGCCCAGGACCGCCCTGGACCGCCCGGGACCACCCGGGACCGCCCGGGACCGCCCGGGACCGCCCAGGACCGCCCAGGACCGCCCGGGACCGCCCGGGACCGCCCGGGACCGCCCGGGACCGCCCGGGACCGCCCCGGACCGCCCGGGACCGCCCGGGACCGCCTGGGACTGCCCGGGACCGCCCTGGACCGCCAGGACCGCCCGGGACCACCCGAGACCGCCCGGGACCACCCGGGACTGCCCGGGACTGCCCGGGACCACCCGGGACCGCCCCGGACCGCCCGGGACCGCACCCGGACCGCCCAGGACCACACCCGGACAGCCCGGGACCGCCCCGACCGCCAGGGACCGCCCGGGACCGCCCGGGACCGCCCCGGACCGCCCGTGACCGCCCTAGAACGCCCGGGACCGCCCGGGACCGCCCGAGACCGCCCCGGACCGCCCGGGACCGCCCCGGACCGCCCTGGACCGCCCCGGACCGCCCGGGACCGCCCCGGACCGCCCGGGACCGCCCGGGACCGCCCGGGACCGCCCGGGACCGCCCGGGACCGCCCGGGACCGCCCGGGACCGCCTGGGACTGCCCGGGACCGCCCTGGACCGCCAGGACCGCCCGGGACCGCCCGAGACCGCCCGGGACCACCCGGGACTGCCCGGGACTGCCCGGGACCGCCCGGGACCGCCCCGGATCGCCCGGGACCGCACCCGGACCGCCCAGGACCACACCCGGACAGCCCGGGACCACCCCGACCGCCCGGGACCGCCCGGGACCGCCGGGACCGCCCCGGACCGCCCGTAACCGCCCTAGAACGCCCTGGACCGCCCGGGACCGCCGGAGACCGCCCCGGACCGCCCGGGACCGCCTCGGACCGCCCGGGGACCGCCCAGGACCGCCCGGGACCGCACTGGACCGCCCGGGACCGCCCTGGAACGCCCGGGACCGCCCGAGACCGCCCGGGACCACCCAGGACCGCCCAGGACCGCCCTGGACCGCCCGGGACCACCCGGGACCGCCCGGGACCGCCCGGGACCGCCCAGGACCGCCCGGGACCCCCCGGGAGCGCCCGGGACCGCCCGGGACCGCCCCGGACCGCCCGGGACCACCCGGGACCGCCCGGGACCGCCCGGGACCGCCCGTGACTGCCCGGGACCTCCCGGGACCGCCCGGGACCGCCCGGGACCGCCCGGGACCGCCCCGGACCGCCCGGGACCGCCCGGGACCGCCCCGGACCGCCCGGGACTGCCCGGGACCGCCCGGGACCGCCCGGGACCGCCCGGGACCGCCCGGGACCGCCCGAACTGCCCGAGACCGCCCGGGACCGCCCGGGAATGCCCGGGACCGCCCAGGACCGCAACGGACCGCCCGGGATCGCCCGGGACCGCCCGGGACCGCACAGGACCGCCCGGGACCGCCCCGGACCGCCCGGGACCGGCCCGGACCGCCCGGGACCGCTCCGGACCGCCCGGGACCGCACCGGACCGCTAGGGACCGCCCGGGACCGCCCGGACCGCCCCGGACCGCCCGGGACCGCCCGGGACCGCCCCGGACCGCCCCAGACCGCCCAGGACCGCCCCGGACCGCCCGGGACCGCCCGGGACCGCCCGGGACCACCCGGGACCGCCCCGGACCGCCCAGGACCGCCCGGGACCGCCCGGGACCGCCCGGGACCGCCCTGGACCGCCGGGACCGCCCGGGACCGCCCGAGACCGCCCGGGACCACCCGGGACAGCCCGGGACCGCCCGGGACCGCCCGGGACTGCCCCGGACCGCCCGGGACCACACCCGGACCGCCCAGGACCACACCCGGACCGCCAGGGACCGCCCCGACCGCCCGGGACCGCCCGGGACCGCCCGGGAACGCCCCGGACCACCCGGGACCGCCCTTGAACGCCCGGGACCGCCCGGGACCACCCGGGACCGCCCCGGACCGCCCGGGACCGCCTCGGACCGCCCGGGACCACCCAGGACCGCACGGGACCGCCCTGGACCGCCCGGGACCGCCCGTGACCGCCCCGGACCGCCCGGGACCGCCACGGACCACCCGGGACCGCCCCGGACCGCACGGGACCGCCCCGGACCGCCCGGGACCGCCCGGGACCGCACGGGACCGCCCGGGACCGCCCGAGACCGCCCGGGACCGCCCGGGACCGCTCTGGACCGCCCAAGACCGCCCGGGACTGCCCGGGACCGCCCGGGACTGCCCCGGACTGCCCCGGACCGCCCCGGATTGCCCCGGACCACACGGGACCGCCGCGGACCGCCCGGGACCGCCCCGGACCACCCGGGACCGCCCCGGACCGCCCCGGATTGCCCCGGACCGCCCCGGACCGCCCCGGACTGCCCGGGACTGCCCCGGACCGCCCGGGACCGCCCCGGACCGCCCGGGACCGCCCTGCACCGCCCAGGACCGCCCCGGACCGCCTGGGACCGCCCCGGACCGCCCGGGACCGCCCGGGACCGCCCGGGACCGCCCGGGACCGCCCCGGACCGCCCGGGACCGCCCGGGACCGCCCGGGACCGCCCGGGACCGCCCTGGACCGCCGGGACCGCCCGGGACCGCCCGAGACCGCCCGGGACCACCCGGGACCGCCCGGGACCGCCCGGGACCGCCCGGGACCGTCCCGGACCGCCCGGGACCGCCCCGGACCGCCCGGGACCGCCCCGGACCGCCCGGGACCGCCCGGGACCGCCCGGGACCGCCCGGGACCGCCCTGGACCGCCGGGACCGCCCGGGACCGCCCGAGACCGCCCGGGACCACCCGGGACCGCCCGGGACCGCCCCGGACCGCCCGGGACCGCCCCGGACTGCCCAGGACTGCCCCGGACCGCACTGGACCACCCCGGACCGCCCGGGAACGCCCGGGACCGCCCGAGACTGCCCCAGACCGCCCGGGACCACACCCGGACCGCCCAGGACCACACCCGGACCGCCCGGGACCGCCCCGACCGCCCGGGACCGCCCGGGACCGCCCGGGACCACCCCGGACCGCCCGGGACCGCCCTCGAACGCCCGGGACCGCCCGGGACCGCCCGGGACCGCCCCGGACCGCCCGGGACCGCCTCGGACCGCCCGGGACCGCCCAGGACCGCCCGGGACCACCCTGGACCGCCGGGGACCGCCCAGGACCGCCCCGGACCGCCCGGGACCGCCCCGGACCGCCCGGGACCGCCCCGGACCGCCCGGGACCGCCCGGGACCGCCCGGGACCGCCCGGGACCGCCCGGGACCGCCCGGTACCGCTCTGGACCGCCCAGGACCGCCCGGGACTGCCCGGGACCGCCCGGGACTGCCCCGGACCGCCCCGGACCGCCCCGGATTTCCCCGGACCGCCCGGGACCGCCCCGGACCGCCCGGGACCGCCCCGGACCACCCGGGACCGCCCCGGACCGCCCGGGACCGCCCGAGAACGCCCCGGACCGCCCCGGACCGCCCCGGATTGCCCCGGACCGCCCGGGACCGGCCGGGACTGCCCGTGACCGCCCGGGACCGCCCCGGACCGCCCGGGACCGCACCCGGACCGCCCAGGACCACACCCGGACAGCCCGGGACCGCCCCGACCGCCCGGGACCGCCCGGGACCGCCCGGGACCGCCCCGGACCGCCCAGGACCGCCCTAGAACGCCCGGGACCGCCCAGGACCGCCCGAGACCGCCCCGGACCGCCCGGGACCACCTCGGACCGCCCGGGACCGCCCAGGACCGCCCGGGACCGCACTGGACCGCCCGGGACCGCCCTGGAACGCCCGGGACCGCCCAAGACCGCCCGGGACCGCCCAGGACCGCCCGGGACCGCCCTGGACCGCCCGGGACCACCCGGGACCGCCCAGGACCACCCGGGACCGCCCGGGACCGCCCGGGACCGCCCGCGAGCGCCCGGGACCGCCCGGGACCGCCCCGGACCACCCGGGACCACCCGGGACTGCCTGGGACCGCCCGAGACCGCCCGGGACTGCCCGGGACCGCCCGGGACCGCTCGGGACCAACCGGGACCGCCCGGGACCGCCCCGGACCGCCCGGGACCGACCGGGACCGCCCCGGACCGGCGGGACTTCCCGGGACCGCCCGGGACCGCCCGGGACCGCCCGGGACCGCCCGAACCGCCCGAGACCGCCCGGGACCGCCCGGGAACGCCCCGGACCTCCCGGGACTGCACCGGACCGCCCGGGACCGCCCGGGACCGCCCGGGACCGCACAGGACCGCCCGGGACCGCCCCGGACCGCCCGGGACCGCCCCGGACCGCCCGGGACCGCCCCGGACCGGCCGGGACCGCCCCAGACCGCACGGGACCGCCCCAGACCGCCCGGGACCGGCCCGGACCGCCCGGGACCGCCCCGGACCGCCCGGGACCGCACCGGACCGCTAGGGACCGCCCGGGACCGCCCGGGACTGCCCCGGACCGCCCGGGACCGCCCGGGACCGCCCCGGACCGCCCCAGACCGCCCAGGCCCGCCCCGGACCGCCCGGGACCGCCCGGGACTGCTCGGGACCGCCCGGGACCGCCCGGACCGCCCCGGACCGCCCCGGATTGCCCCGGACCGCCCGGGACAGTCCCGCACCGCCCGGGACCGCCCCGGACCGCCCGGGACCGCCCCGGACCGCCCGGGACCGCCCGGGACCGACCCGGACCGACCCAGACCACCCCGGATAGCCCCGAACCGCCCGGGACCGCCCGGGACCGCCCGGGACCGCCCGGGACCGCCCCGGACCGCCCCGGACCGCCCGGGACCACCCCGGACCGCCCGGGACCGCCCGGGACCGCCCGGGACCGCCCGGGACCGCCCCGGACCGCCCGGGACCGCCCCGGACCGCCCAGGACCGCCCGGGACCGCCCGGCACCGCCCGGGACCGCCCCGGACCGCCCGGAACCGCCCTAGAACACCCGGGACCGTCCGGGACCGCCCGGGACCGCCCGGGACCGCCCCGGACCGCCCCAGACCGCCCAGGACCGCCCCGGACCGCCCGGGACCGCCCGGGACTGCCCGGGACCGCCCAGGACCGCCCGGACCGCCCCGGACCGCCCCGGATTGCCCCGGACCGCCCGGGACCGTCCCGCACCGCCCGGGACCGCCCCGGACCGCCCGGGACCGCCCCGGACCGCCCGGGACCGCCCGGGACCGACCCGGACCGCCCCGGACCGCCCCGGATAGCCCCGAACCGCCCGGGACCGCCCGGGACCGCCCGGGACTGCCCGGGACCGCCCGGGACCGCCCGGGACCGCCCGGGACCGCCCGGGACCGCCCCGGACCGCCCCGGACCGCCCCGGACCGCCCGGGACCGCCCGGGACCGCCCGGGACCGCCCGGGACCGCCCCGGACCGCCCGTGACCGCCCCGGACCGCCCAGGACCGCCCGGACCGCCCGGGACCGCCCAGCACCGCCCGGGACCGCCCCGGACCGCCCGGAACCGCCCTAGAACACCCGGGACCGCCCGGGACCGCCCGGGACCGCCCGGGACCGCCCCGGACCGCCCGGGACCGCCCGGGACCGCCTGGGACTGCCCGGGACCGCCCTGGACCGCCAGGACCGCCCGGGACCACCCGAGACCGCCCGGGACCACCCGGGACTGCCCGGGACTGCCCGGGACCGCCCGGGACCGCCCCGGACCGCCCGGGACAGCACCCGGACCGCCCAGGACCACACCCGGACAGCCCGGGACCGCCCCGACCGCCAGGGACCGCCCGGGACCGCCCGGGACCGCCCCGGACCGCCCGTGACCGCCCTAGAACGCCCGGGACCGCCCGGGACCGCCCGAGACCGCCCCGGACCGCCCGGGACCGCCTCGGACCGCCCGGGATCGCCCAGGACCGCCCGGGACCGCACTGGACCGCCCGGGACCGCCCTGGAACGCCCGGGACCGCCCGAGACCGCCCGGGACCACCCAGGACCGCCCGGGACCGCCCTAGACAGCCCGGGACCACCCGGGACCGCCCGGGACCGCCCGGGACCGCCCGGGACCGCCCGGGACCGCCCCGGACCGCCCGGGACCGCCCGGGACCACCTGGGACCGCCCGGGACCGCCCTGGACCGCCGGGACCGCCCGGGACCGCCCGAGACCGCCCGGGACCACCCGGGACTGCCCGGGACTGCCCGGGACCGCCCGGGACCGCCCCGGAGCGCCCGGGACCGCACCCGGACCGCCCAGGACCACACCCGGACAGCCCGGGACCACCCCGACCGCCCGGGACCGCCCGGGACCGCCGGGACCGCCCCGGACCGCCCGTAACCGCCCTAGAACGCCCTGGACCGCCCGGGACCGCCGGAGACCGCCGCGGACCGCCCGGGACCGCCTCGGACCGCCCGGGACCGCCCAGGACCGCCCGGGACCGCACTGGACCGCCCGGGACCGCCCTGGAACGCCCGGGACCGCCCGAGACCGCCCGGGACCACCCAGGACCGCCCAGGACCGCCCTGGACAGCCCGGGACCACCCGGGACCGCCCGGGACCGCCCGGGACCGCCCAGGACCGCCCAGGACCGCCCGGGACCGCCCGGGACCGCCCGGGACCGCCCGGGACCGCCCGGGACCGCCCCGGACCGCCCGGGACCGCCCGGGACCGCCTGGGACTGCCCGGGACCGCCCTGGACCGCCAGGACCGCCCGGGACCACCCGAGACCGCCCGGGACCACCCGGGACTGCCCGGGACTGCCCGGGACCGCCCGGGACCGCCCCGGACCGCCCGGGACCGCACCCGGACCGCCCAGGACCACACCCGGACAGCCCGGGACCGCCCCGACCGCCAGGGACCGCCCGGGACCGCCCGGGACCGCCCCGGACCGCCCGTGACCGCCCTAGAACGCCCGGGACCGCCCGGGACCGCCCGAGACCGCCCCGGACCGCCCGGGACCGCCCCGGACCGCCCTGGACCGCCCCGGACCGCCCGGGACCGCCCCGGACCGCCCGGGACCGCCCGGGACCGCCCGGGACCGCCCGGGACCGCCCGGGACCGCCCGGGACCGCCCGGGACCGCCCGGGACCGCCTGGGACTGCCCGGGACCGCCCTGGACCGCCAGGACCGCCCGGGACCGCCCGAGACCGCCCGGGACCACCCGGGACTGCCCGGGACTGCCCGGGACCGCCCGGGACCGCCCCGGAGCGCCCGGGACCGCACCCGGACCGCCCAGGACCACACCCGGACAGCCCGGGACCACCCCGACCGCCCGGGACCGCCCGGGACCGCCGGGACCGCCCCGGACCGCCCGTAACCGCCCTAGAACGCCCTGGACCGCCCGGACCGCCGGAGACCGCCCCGGACCGCCCGGGACCGCCTCGGACCGCCCGGGACCGCCCAGGACCGCCCGGGACCGCACTGGACCGCCGGGACCGCCCTGGAACGCCCGGGACCGCCCGAGACCGCCCGGGACCACCCAGGACCGCCCAGGACCGCCCTGGACCGCCCGGGACCACCCGGGACCGCCCGGGACCGCCCGGGACCCGCCCAGGACCGCCCGGGACCCCCCGGGAGCGCCCGGGACCGCCCGGGACCGCCCCGGACCGCCCCGGACCGCCCGGGACCGCCCGGGGACCGCCCCGGACCGCCCGGGACTGCCCGGACCGCCCGGGACCGCCCGGGACCGCCCGGGACCGCCCGGGACCGCCCGAACTGCCCGAGACCGCCCGGGACCGCCCGGGAATGCCCGGGACCGCCCAGGACCGCAACGGACCGCCCGGGATCGCCCGGGACCGCCCGGGACCGCACAGGACCGCCCGGGACCGCCCCGGACCGCCCGGGACCGGCCCGGACCGCCCGGGACCGCCCCGGACCGCCCGGGACCGCACCGGACCGCTAGGGACCGCCCGGGACCGCCGGGACCGCCCCGACCGCCCGGGACCGCCCGGGACCGCCCCGGACCGCCCCAGACCGCCCAGGACCGCCCCGGACCGCCCGGGACCGCCCGGGACCGCCCGGGACCACCCGGGACCGCCCCGGACCGCCCAGGACCGCCGGGACCGCCCGGGACCGCCCGGGACCGCCCTGGACCGCCGGGACCGCCCGGGACCGCCCGAGACCGCCCGGGACCACCCGGGACAGCCCGGGACCGCCCGGGACCGCCCGGGACTGCCCCGGACCGCCCGGGACCACACCCGGACCGCCCAGGACCACACCCGGACCGCCAGGGAACCGCCCCGACCGCCGGGACCGCCCGGGACCGCCCGGGACCGCCCCGGACCACCCGGGACCGCCCTTGAACGCCCGGGACCGCCCGGGACACCCGGGACCGCCCCGGACCGCCCGGGACCGCCTCGGACCGCCCGGACCACCAGGACCGCACGGGACCGCCCTGGACCGCCCGGGACCGCCCGTGACCGCCCCGGACCGCCCGGGACCGCCACGGACCACCCGGGACCGCCCCGGACCGCCCGGGACCGCCCCGGACCGCCCGGGACCGCCCGGGACCGCACGGGACCGCCCGGGACCGCCCGAGACCGCCCGGGACCGCCCGGGACCGCTCTGGACCGCCCAAGACCGCCCGGGACTGCCCGGGACCGCCCGGGACTGCCCCCGGACTGCCCCGGACCGCCCCGGATTGCCCCGGACCACACGGGACCGCCGCGGACCGCCCGGGACCGCCCCGGACCACCCGGGACCGCCCCGGACCGCCCCGGAATGCCCCGGACCGCCCCGGACCGCCCCGGACCGCCCGGGGACTGCCCCGGACCGCCCGGGACCCGCCCCGGACCGCCCGGGACCGCCCTGCACCGCCCAGGACCGTCCCGGACCGCCCGGGACCGCCCCGGACCGCCCGGGACCGCCCCGGACCGCCCGGGACCGCCCGGGACCGCCCGGGACCGCCCGGGACCGCCCTGGACCGCCGGGACGCCGGGACCGCCCGAGACCGCCCGGGACCACCCGGGACCGCCCGGACCGCCCCGGACCGTCCGGGACCGCCCCGGACTGCCCGGGACTGCCCCGGACCGCACTGGACCACCCGGACCGCCCGGGAACGCCCGGGACCGCCCGAGACTGCCCCAGACCGCCCGGGACCACACCCGGACCGCCCAGGACCACACCCGGACCGCCCGGGACCGCCCGACCGCCCGGGACCGCCGGGACCGCCCGGGACCACCCCGGACCGCCCGGGACCGCCCTCGAACGCCCGGGACCGCCGGGACCGCCCGGGACCGCCCCGGACCGCCCGGGACCGCCTCGGACCGCCCGGGACCGCCCAGGACCGCCCGGGACCGCCCTGGACCGCCGGGGACCGCCCAGGACCGCCCCGGACCGCCCGGGACCGCCCCGGACCGCCCGGGACCGCCCCGGACCGCCCGGGACCGCCCGGGACCGCCCGGGACCGCCCGGGACCGCCCGGGACCGCCCGGTACCGCTCTGGACCGCCCAGGACCGCCCGGGACTGCCCGGGACCGCCCGGGACTGCCCCGGACCGCCCCGGACCGCCCCGGATTTCCCCGGACCGCCCCGGGACCGCCCCGGACCGCCCGGGACCGCCCCGGACCACCCGGGACCGCCCCGGACCGCCCGGGACCGCCCGGGAACGCCCCGGACCGCCCCGGACCGCCCCGGATTGCCCCGGACCGCCCGGGACCGGCCGGGACTGCCCCTGACCGCCCGGGACCGCCCCGGACCGCCCGGGACCGCACCCGGACCGCCCAGGACCACACCCGGACAGCCCGGGACCGCCCCGACCGCCCGGGACCGCCCGGGACCGCCCGGACCGCCCCGGACCGCCCAGGACCGCCCTAGAACGCCCGGGACCGCCCAGGACCGCCCGAGACCGCCCCGGACCGCCCGGACCACCTCGGACCGCCCGGGACCGCCCAGGACCGCCCGGGACCGCACTGGACCGCCCGGGACCGCCCTGGAACGCCCGGGACCGCCCAAGACCGCCCGGGACCGCCCAGGACCGCCCGGGACCGCCCTGACCGCCCGGGACCACCCGGGACCGCCCAGGACCACCCGGGACCGCCCGGGACCGCCCGGGACCGCCCGCGAGCGCCCGGGACCGCCCGGGACCGCCCCGGACCACCCGGGACCACCCGGGACTGCCCGGGACCGCCCGAGACCGCCCGGGACTGCCCGGGACCGCCCGGGACCGCTCGGGACCAACCGGGACCGCCCGGGACCGCCCCGGACCGCCCGGGACCGACCGGGACCGCCCCGGACCGGCGGGACTTCCCGGGACCGCCCGGGACCGCCCGGGACCGCCCGGGACCGCCCGAACCGCCCGAGACCGCCCGGGACCGCCCGGGAACGCCCCGGACCTCCCGGGACTGCACCGGACCGCCCGGGACCGCCCGGGACCGCCCGGGACCGCACAGGACCGCCCGGGACCGCCCCGGACCGCCCGGGACCGCCCCGGACCGCCCGGGACCGCCCCGGACCGGCCGGGACCGCCCCAGACCGCACGGGACCGCCCCAGACCGCCCGGGACCGGCCCGGACCGCCCGGGACCGCCCCGGACCGCCCGGGACCGCACCGGACCGCTAGGGACCGCCCGGGACCGCCCGGGACTGCCCCGGACCGCCCGGGACCGCCCGGGACCGCCCCGGACCGCCCCAGACCGCCCAGGCCCGCCCCGGACCGCCCGGGACCGCCCGGGACTGCCCGGGACCGCCCGGGACCGCCCGGACCGCCCCGGACCGCCCCGGATTGCCCCGGACCGCCCGGGACCGTCCCGCACCGCCCGGGACCGCCCCGGACCGCCCGGGACCGCCCCGGACCGCCCGGGACCGCCCGGGACCGACCCGGACCGACCCAGACCACCCCGGATAGCCCCGAACCGCCCGGGACCGCCCGGGACCGCCCGGACCGCCCGGGACCGCCCGGGACCGCCCGGGACCGCCCGGGACCGCCCCGGACCGCCCCGGGACCGCCCGGGACCACCCCGGACCGCCCGGGACCGCCCGGGACCGCCCGGGACCGCCCGGGACCGCCCCGGACCGCCCGGGACCGCCCCGGACCGCCCAGGACCGCCCGGGACCGCCCAGCACCGCCCGGGACCGCCCGGACCGCCCGGAACCGCCCTAGAACACCCGGGACCGCCCGGGACCGCCCGGGACCGCCCGGGACCGCCCCGGACCGCCCCAGACCGCCCAGGACCGCACCGGACCGCCCGGGACCGCCCGGGACTGCCCGGGACCGCCCAGGACCGCCCGGACCGCCCCGGACCGCCCCGGATTGCCCGGACCGCCCGGGACCGTCCCGCACCGCCCGGGACCGCCCCGGACCGCCCGGGACCGCCCCGGACCGCCCGGGACCGCCCGGACCGACCCGGACCGCCCCGGACCGCCCCGGATAGCCCCGAACCGCCCGGGACCGCCCGGGACCGCCCGGGACCGCCCGGGACCGCCCGGGACCGCCCGGGACCGCCCGGGACCGCCCGGGACCGCCCCGGACCGCCCCGGACCGCCCGGGACCGCCCGGGACCGCCCGGGACCGCCCGGGACCGCCCCGGACCGCCCGTGACCGCCCCGGACCGCCCAGGACCGCCCGGGACCGCCCAGCACCGCCCGGGACCGCCCCGGACCGCCCGGAACCGCCCTAGAACACCCGGGACCGCCCGGGACCGCCCGGGACCGCCCCGGACCGCCCGGGACCGCCTCGGACCGACCGGGACCGCCCAGGACCGCCAGGGACCACCCTGGACCGCCCGGGACTGCCCTGGAACGCCCGGGACCGCCCGGGACCGCCCGGGACCGCCCGGGACCGCCCTGGACCGCCCGGGACCACCCGGGACCGCCCGGGACCGCCCGGGACCGCCCCGGACCACCCGGGACCACCCGGGACCGACCAGGACCGCCTGGACCGCCCGGGACTGCCCGGGACCGCCCGGGACCCCCGGGACCGCCCGGGACCGCCCTGGGACTGCCCCGGACCGCCCGGGACTGCCCGGGACCGCCCCGGACCGCCCGGGACTGCCGGGACCGCCCGGGACCGCCCGGGATCGCCCAGGACCGCCCGAACCGCCCGAGACCGCCCGGGACCGCCCGGCACCGCCCGGGACCGCCTGGGACCGCACCGGACCGCCCGGGACCGCCCGGGACCGCCCGGGACCGCACGGGATCGCCCAGGACCGCCCCGGACCGCCCGGGACTGCCCCGGACAGCCCGGGACCGCCCGGGACCGCCCGGGAGCGCCCGGGAGCGCCGGGACCGCCCCGGACCGCCCGGGACCAACCGGGACCGCCCGGGACCGCCCGGGACCGCCCGGGACTGCCCGGGACCGCCGGGGACCGCCCGGGACCGCCCGGGACCGCCCCGGACCGCCCCGGACCGCCCGGGACCGCCCCGGACCGCCCGGGACCGCCCCGGGACCGCCCGGGACCGTCCCGCACCGCCCGGGACCGCCCCGGACCGCCCGGGACCGCCCCGGACCGCCCGGGACCGCCCGGGACCGACCCGGACCGACCCAGACCACCCCGGATAGCCCCCGAACCGCCCGGGACCGCCCGGGACCGCCCGGGACCGCCCGGGACCGCCCGGGACCGCCCGGGACCGCCCCGGACCGCCCCGGACCGCCCGGGACCACCCCGGACCGCCCGGGACCGCCCGGGACCGCCCGGGACCGCCCGGGACCGCCCCGGACCGCCCGGGACCGCCCGGGACCGCCCGGGACCGCCCGGGACCGCCCCGGACCGCCCGGGACCGCCTCGGACCGACCGGGACCGCCCAGGACCGCCAGGGACCACCCTGGACCGCCCGGGACCGCCCGGGACCGCCCCGGACCGCCCCAGACCGCCCAGGACCGCCCCGGACCGCCCGGGACCGCCCGGGACTGCCCGGGACCGCCCAGGACCGCCCGGACCGCCCCGGACCGCCCCGGATTGCCCCGGACCGCCCGGGACCGTCCCGCACCGCCCGGGACCGCCCCGGACCGCCCGGGACCGCCCCGGACCGCCCGGGACCGCCCGGGACCGACCCGGACCGCCCCGGACCGCCCCGGATAGCCCCGAACCGCCCGGGACCGCCCGGGACCGCCCGGGACCGCCCGGGACCGCCCGGGACCGCCCGGGACCGCCCGGGACCGCCCCGGACCGCCCCGGACCGCCCCGGACCGCCCGGGACCGCCCGGGACCGCCCGGGACCGCCCGGGACCGCCCCGGACCGCCCGTGACCGCCCCGGACCGCCCAGGACCGCCCGGGACCGCCCAGCACCGCCCGGGACCGCCCCGGACCGCCCGGAACCGCCCTAGAACACCCGGGACCGCCCGGGACCGCCCGGGACCGCCCCGGACCGCCCGGGACCGCCTCGGACCGACCGGGACCGCCCAGGACCGCCAGGGACCACCCTGGACCGCCCGGGACCGCCCTGGAACGCCCGGGACCGCCCGGGACCGCCCGGGACCGCCCGGGACCGCCCTGGACCGACCGGGACCACCCGGGACCGCCCGGGACCGCCCGGGACCGCCCCGGACCGCCCGCGACCACCCGGGACCGACCAGGACCGCCCGGGACCGCCCGGGACTGCCCGGGACCGCCCGGGACCGCCCGGGACTGCCCGGGACCGCCCGGGACTGCCCCGGACCGCCCGGGACTGCCCGGGACCGCCCCGGACCGCCCGGGACTGCCCGGGACCGCCCGGGACCGCCCGGGATCGCCCAGGACCGCCCGAACCGCCCGAGACCGCCCGGGACCGCCCGGCACCGCCCGGGACCGCCTGGGACCGCACCGGACCGCCCGGGACCGCCCGGGACCGCCCGGGACCGCACGGGATCGCCCAGGACCGCCCCGGACCGCCCGGGACTGCCCCGGACAGCCCGGGACCGCCCGGGACCGCCCGGGAGCGCCCGGGAGCGCCCGGGACCGCCCCGGACCGCCCGGGACCAACCGGGACCGCCCGGGACCGCCCGGGACCGCCCGGGACTGCCCGGGACCGCCGGGGACCGCCCGGGACCGCCCGGGACCGCCCCGGACCGCCCAGGACCGCCCGGGACCGCCCAGCACCGCCCGGGACCGCCCCGGACCGCCCGGAACCGCCCTAGAACACCCGGGACCGCCCGGGACCGCCCGGGACCGCCCGGGACCGCCCCGGACCGCCCCAGACCGCCCAGGACCGCACCGGACCGCCCGGGACCGCCCGGGACTGCCCGGGACCGCCCAGGACCGCCCGGACCGCCCCGGACCGCCCCGGATTGCCCCGGACCGCCCGGGACCGTCCCGCACCGCCCGGGACCGCCCCGGACCGCCCGGGACCGCCCCGGACCGCCCGGGACCGCCCGGGACCGACCCGGACCGCCCCGGACCGCCCCGGATAGCCCCGAACCGCCCGGGACCGCCCGGGACCGCCCGGGACCGCCCGGGACCGCCCGGGACCGCCCGGGACCGCCCGGGACCGCCCGGGACCGCCCCGGACCGCCCCGGACCGCCCGGGACCGCCCGGGACCGCCCGGGACCGCCCGGGACCGCCCCGGACCGCCCGTGACCGCCCCGGACCGCCCAGGACCGCCCGGGACCGCCCAGCACCGCCCGGGACCGCCCCGGACCGCCCGGAACCGCCCTAGAACACCCGGGACCGCCCGGGACCGCCCGGGACCGCCCCGGACCGCCCGGGACCGCCTCGGACCGACCGGGACCGCCCAGGACCGCCAGGGACCACCCTGGACCGCCCGGGACTGCCCTGGAACGCCCGGGACCGCCCGGGACCGCCCGGGACCGCCCGGGACCGCCCTGGACCGCCCGGGACCACCCGGGACCGCCCGGGACCGCCCGGGACCGCCCCGGACCACCCGGGACCACCCGGGACCGACCAGGACCGCCTGGGACCGCCCGGGACTGCCCGGGACCGCCCGGGACCCCCGGGACCGCCCGGGACCGCCCTGGACTGCCCCGGACCGCCCGGGACTGCCCGGGACCGCCCCGGACCGCCCGGGACTGCCCGGGACCGCCCGGGACCGCCCGGGATCGCCCAGGACCGCCCGAACCGCCCGAGACCGCCCGGGACCGCCCGGCACCGCCCGGGACCGCCTGGGACCGCACCGGACCGCCCGGGACCGCCCGGGACCGCCCGGGACCGCACGGGATCGCCCAGGACCGCCCCGGACCGCCCGGGACTGCCCCGGACAGCCCGGGACCGCCCGGGACCGCCCCGGACCGCCCGGGACCAACCGGGACCGCCCGGGACCGCCCGGGACCGCCCGGGACTGCCCGGGACCGCCGGGGACCGCCCGGGACCGCCCGGGACCGCCCCGGACCGCCCCGGACCGCCCGGGACCGCCCCGGACCGCCCGGGACCGCCCCGGACCGCCCGGGACCGTCCCGCACCGCCCGGGACCGCCCCGGACCGCCCGGGACCGCCCCGGACCGCCCGGGACCGCCCGGGACCGACCCGGACCGACCCAGACCACCCCGGATAGCCCCGAACCGCCCGGGACCGCCCGGGACCGCCCGGGACCGCCCGGGACCGCCCGGGACCGCCCGGGACCGCCCCGGACCGCCCCGGACCGCCCGGGACCACCCCGGACCGCCCGGGACCGCCCGGGACCGCCCGGGACCGCCCGGGACCGCCCCGGACCGCCCGGGACCGCCCGGGACCGCCCGGGACCGCCCGGGACCGCCCCGGACCGCCCGGGACCGCCTCGGACCGACCGGGACCGCCCAGGACCGCCAGGGACCACCCTGGACCGCCCGGGACCGCCCGGGACCGCCCCGGACCGCCCCAGACCGCCCAGGACCGCCCCGGACCGCCCGGGACCGCCCGGGACTGCCCGGGACCGCCCAGGACCGCCCGGACCGCCCCGACCGCCCCGGATTGCCCCGGACCGCCCGGGACCGTCCCGCACCGCCCGGGACCGCCCCGGACCGCCCGGGACCGCCCCGGACCGCCCGGGACCGCCCGGGACCGACCCGGACCGCCCCGGACCGCCCCGGATAGCCCCGAACCGCCCGGGACCGCCCGGGACCGCCCGGGACCGCCCGGGACCGCCCGGGACCGCCCGGGACCGCCCGGGACCGCCCCGGACCGCCCCGGACCGCCCCGGACCGCCCGGGACCGCCCGGGACCGCCCGGGACCGCCCGGGACCGCCCCGGACCGCCCGTGACCGCCCCGGACCGCCCAGGACCGCCCGGGACCGCCCAGCACCGCCCGGGACCGCCCCCCGGACCGCCCGGAACCGCCCTAGAACACCCGGGACCGCCCGGGACCCCCGGGACCGCCCCGACCGCCCCGGGACCGCCTCGGACCGACCGGGACCGCCCAGGACCGCCCAAGGACCACCCTGGACCCGCCCGGGACCGCCCTGAACGCCCGGGACCGCCCGGGACCGCCCGGGACCGCCCGGGACCGCCCTGGACCGCCCGGGACACCGGGACCGCCCGGGACCGCCGGGACCGCCCCGGACCGCCCGCGACCACCCGGGACCGACCAGGACCGCCCGGGACCGCCCGGGACTGCCCGGGACCGCCCGGGACCGCCCGGGACTGCCCGGGACCGCCCGGGACTGCCCGGACCGCCCGGGACTGCCCGGGACCGCCCCGGACCGCCCGGGACTGCCCGGGACCGCCCGGGACCGCCCGGGATCGCCCAGGACCGCCCGAACCGCCCGAGACCGCCCGGGACCGCCCGGCACCGCCCGGGACCGCCTGGGACCGCACCGGACCGCCCGGGACGCCGGACCGCCCGGGACCGCACGGGATCGCCCAGGACCGCCCCGGACCGCCCGGGACTGCCCCGGACAGCCCGGGACCGCCCGGGACCGCCCGGGAGCGCCCGGGAGCGCCCGGGACCGCCCCGGACCGCCCGGGACCAACCGGGGACCGCCCGGGACCGCCCGGACCGCCCGGGACTGCCCGGGACCGCCGGGGACCGCCCGGGACCGCCCGGGACCGCCCCGGACCGCCCCGGACTGCCCGGGACCGCCCCGGACCGCCCGGGACCGCCCCGGACCGCCCGGGACCGCCCCGGACCGCCCGGGACCGCCCGGGACCGCCCGGGACCGCCCGGGACCGCCCGGGACCGCCCGGGACCGCCCCGGACCGCCCGGGGACTGCCCGGGACCGCCTGGGACCGCCCGGGACCGCCCTGGACCGCCAGGACCGCCCGGGGACCACCCGAGACCGCCCGGGACCACCCGGGACTGCCCGGGACTCCCCGGGACCGCGGCCCGGGACCGCCCCGGACCGCCCGGGACCGCACCCGGACCGCCCAGGACCACACCCGGACAGCCCGGGACCGCCCCGACCGCCCGGGACCGCCCGGGACCGCCCGGGACCGCCCCGGACCGCCCGTGATCGCCCTAGAACGCCCGGGACCCGCCCGGGACCGCCCAGACCGCCCCGGACGCCCGGGACCGCCTCGGACCGCCCGGGATCACCCAGGACCACCCAGGACCGCACTGGACCGCCCGGGACCGCCCTGGAACGCCCGGGACCGCCCGAGACCGCCCCGGGACCACCCAGGACCGCCCGGGACCGCCCTAGACCGCCGGGACACCCGGGACCGCCCGGGGACTGCCCGGGACCGCCCGGGACCGCCCGGACCGCCCGGGAGCGCCCGGGACCGCCCGGGACCGCCCCGGACCGCCCGGGACCACCCGGGACCGCCCGGGACCGCCCGGGACCGGCCCGGGACCGCCCGGACCGCCCGGGACCGCCCGGGACCGCCTGGGACCACCCTGGACCGCCCGGGACCGCCCTGGAACGCCCGGGACCACCCGGGACTGCCCGGGACCGCCCCGGGACCGCCCCGGGACCGCCCTGGACCGCCCGGGACCACCCGGGACCGACCTGGACCGCCCGGGACCGCCCGGGACTGCCCGGGACCGCCCGGGACCGCCCGGGACCGCCCGGGACCGCCCGGGACTGCCCCGGACCGCCCGGGACCGCCCGGGACCGCCCCGGACCGCCCGGGACTGCCCGGGACCGCCCGGGACCGCCCGGGACCGCCCAGGACCGCCCGAACCGCCCGAGACCGCCCGGGACCGCCGGCACCGCCCGGGACCGCCTGGGACCGCACCGGACCGCCCGGGACCGCCCGGGACCGCCAGGGACCGCACGGGATCGCCCAAGACTGCCCCGGACCGCCCGGGACTGCCCCGGACAGCCCGGGACCGCCCGGGACCGCCCGGGAGCGCCCGGGGAGCGCCCGGGACCGCCCCGGACCGCCCGGGACCAACCGGGACCGCCCTGGACCGCCCTGGACCGCCCGGGAGTGCCCGGGACCGCCCGGGACCGCCCGGGACCGCCCGGGGACCGCCCCGGACCACCCCGGACCGCCCGGGACCGCCCGGGACCGCCCAGGACCGCCCGGGACCACCCGGGACCGCCCCGGACCGCCCGGGACCGCCCGGGACTGCCTGGGACCGCCCGGGACCGCCCTGGACCGCCAGGACCGCCCGGGACCACCCGAGACCGCCCGGGACCACCCGGGACTGACCGGGACTGCCGGGGACCGCCCGTGACCGCCCCGGACCGCCCGGGACCGCAACCGGACCGCCCAGGACCACACCCGGACAGCCCGGGACCGCCCCGACCGCCCGGGACCGCCCGGGACCGCCCGGGACCGCCCCGGACCGCCCGTGACCGCCCTAGAACGCCCGGGGCCGCCCGGGACCGCCCGAGACCGCCCTGGACCGCCCGGGACCGCCTCGGACCGCCCGGGATCGCCCAGGACCGCCCGGGACCGCACTGGACCGCCCGGGACCGCCCTGGAACGCCCGGGACCGCCCGAGACCGCCCGGGACCACCCAGGACCGCCCGGGACCGCCCTAGACCGCCCGGGACCACCCGGGACCGCCCGGGACCGCCCGGGACCACCCGGGACCGCCCGGGACCGCCCGGGACCGCCCCGGACCGCCCGGGACCGCCCGGGACCGCCCGGGACCGCCCGGGACCGCCCAGGACCGCCCGAACCGCCCGAGACCGCCCGGGACCGCCCGGCACCGCCCGGGACCGCCTGGGACCGCACGGACCGCCCGGGACCGCCCAGGACCGCCCAGGACCGCACGGGATCGCCCAGGACCGCCCCGGACCGCCCGGGACTGCCCCGGACAGCCCGGGACCGCCCGGGACCGCCCCGGACCGCCCGGGACCAACCGGGACCGCCCGGGACCGCCCGGGACTGCCCGGGACTGCCCGGGACCGCCCGGGACCAACCGGGACCGCCCGGGACCGCCCGGGACCGCCCGGGACCGCCCGGGACTGCCCCGGACCGCCCGGGACCGCCCGGGACCGCCCCGGACCGCCCGGGACTGCCCGGGACCGCCCGGGACCGCCCGGGACCGCCCAGGACCGCCCGAACCGCCCGAGACCGCCCGGGACCGCCCGGCACCGCCCGGGACCGCCTGGGACCGCACCGGACCGCCCGGGACCGCCCGGGACCGCCCGGGACCGCACGGGATCGCCCAAGACCGCCCCGGACCGCCCGGGACTGCCCCGGACAGCCCGGGACCGCCCGGGACCGCCCGGGAGCGCCCGGGAGCGCCCGGGAGCGCCCGGGACCGCCCCGGACCGCCCGCGACCAACCGGGACCGCCCGGGACCGCCCGGGACCGCCCGGGACTGCCCGGGACCGCCCGGGACCGCCCGGGACCGCCCGGGACCGCCCCGGACCACCCCGGACCACCCGGGACCGCCCCGGACCGCCCGGGACTGCCCCGGACCGCCCGGGACCGCCCCGGACCGTCCGTGACCGCCCGGGACCGCCCGGGACCGCCCGGGACCGCTCGGGACCGCCCGGGACCGCCCCGGACCGCCCGGGACCGCCCGGGACCGCCTGGGACCGCCCGGGACCGCCCTGGACCGCCAGGACCGCCCGGGACCACCCGAGACCGCCCGGGACCACCCGGGACTGCCCGGGACTGCCCGGGACTGCCCGGGACCGCCCCGGACCGCCCGGGACCGCAACCGGCCCGCCCAGGACCACACCCGGACAGCCCGGGACCGCCCCGACCGCCCGGGACCGCCCGGGACCGCCCGGGACCGCCCCGGACCGCCCGTGACCGCCCTAGAACGCCCGGGACCGCCCGGGACCGCCCGAGACCGCCCTGGACCGCCCGGGACCGCCTCGGACCGCCCGGGATCGCCCAGGACCGCCCGGGACCGCACTGGACCGCCCGGGACCGCCCTGGAACGCCCGGGACCGCCCGAGACCGCCCGGGTCCACCCAGGACCGCCCGGGACCGCCCTAGACCGCCCGGGACCACCTGGGACCGCCCGGGACCGCCCGGGACCGCCCGGGAGCGCCCGGGACCGCCCGGGACCGCCCCGGACCGCCCGTGACCACCCGGGACCGCCCGGGACCGCCCGGGACCGCCCGGGACCGCCCGGGACCGCCCGGGACTGCCCCGGACCGCCCGGGACCGCTCGGGACCGCCTGGGACCGCCCGGGACCGCCCTGGACCGCCAGGACCGCCCGGGACCGCCCGAGACCGCCCGGGACCACCCGGGACTGCCCGGGACTGCCCAGGACCGCCCGGGACCGCCCCGGAGCGCCCGGGACCGCACCCGGACCGCCCAGGACCACACCCGGACAGCCCGGGACCACCCCGACCGCCCGGGACCGCCCGGGACCGCCCGGGACCGCCCCGGACCGCCCGTGACCGCCCTAGAACGCCCTGGAACGCCCGGGACCGCCGGAGACCGCCCCGGACCGCCCGGGACCGCCCGGGACCGCCCGGGACCGCCCGGGACTGCCCGGGACCGCCCGGGACCGCCCGGGACCGCCCGGGACCGCCCCGGACCGCCCCGGACCGCCCGGGACCGCCCGGGACCGCCCAGGACCGCCCGGGACCGCCCGGGACCGCCCCGGACCGCCCGGGACCGCCCGGGACCGCCTGGGACCGCCCGGGACCGCCCTGGACCGCCAGGACCGCCCGGGACCACCCGAGACCGCCCGGGACCACCCGGGACTGACCGGGACTGCCGGGGACCGCCCGTGACCGCCCCGGACCGCCCGGGACCGCAACCGGACCGCCCAGGACCACACCCGGACAGCCCGGGACCGCCCCAACCGCCCGGGACCGCCCGAGACCGCCCGGGACCACCCAGGACCGCCCGGGACCGCCCTAGACCGCCCGGGACCACCCGGGACCGCCCGGGACCGCCCGTTACCACCCGGGACCGCCCGGGACCGCCCGGGACCGCCCCGGACCGCCCGGGACCGCCCGGGACCGCCCGGGACCGCCCGGGACCGCCCAGGACCGCCCGAACCGCCCGAGACCGCCCGGGACCGCCCGGCACCGCCCGGGACCGCCTGGGACCGCACCGGACCGCCCGGGACCGCCCGGGACCGCCCAGGACCGCACGGGATCGCCCAGGACCGCCCCGGACCGCCCGGGACTGCCCCGGACAGCCCGGGACCGCCTGGGACCGCCCCGGACCGCCCGGGACCAACCGGGACCGCCCGGGACCGCCCGGGACCGCCCGGGACTGCCCGGGACCGCCCGGGACCGCCCGGGACCGCCCGGGACCGCCCCGGACCGCCCCGGACCGCCCGGGACCGCCCCGGACCGCCCGGGACTGCCCCGGACCGCCCGGGACCGCCCGGGACCGCCCGGGACCGCCCGGGACCGCCCGGGACCGCCCGGGACCGCCCCGGACCGCCCGGGACCGCCCGGGACCGCCTGGGACCGCCTGTGACCGCCCTGCACCGCCAGGACCGCCCGGGACCACCCGAGACCGCCCGGGACCACCCGGGACTGCCCGGGACTGCCCGGGACCGCCCGGGGGCCGCCTCGGACCGCCCGGGACCGCACCCGGACCGCCCAGGACCACACCCGGACAGCCCGGGACCGCCCCGACCGCCCGGGACCGCCCGGGACCGCCCGGGACCGCCCGGGACCGCCCCGGACCGCCCGTGACCGCCCTAGAACGCCCGGGACCGCCCAGGACCGCGCGAGACCGCCCCGGACCGCCCGGGACCGCCTCGGACCGCCCGGGATCGCCCAGGACCGCCCGGGACCGCACTGGACCGCCCGGGACCGCCCTGGAACGCCCGGGACCGCCCGAGACCGCCCGGGACCACCCAGGACCGCCCGGGACCGCCCTAGACCGCCCGGGACCACCCGGGAGCGCCCGGGACCGCCCGGGACCGCCCCGGACCGCCCGGGACCACCCGGGACCGCCCGGGACCGCCCGGGACCGCCCGGGACCGCCCGGGACCGCCCGGGACCGCCCCGGACCGCCCGGGACCGCCCGGGACCGCCTGGGACCGCCCGGGACCGCCCTGGACCGCCAGGACCACCCGGGACCGCCCGAGACCGCCCGGGACCACCCGGGACTGCCCGGGACTGCCCGGGACCGCCCGGGACCGCCCCGGAGCGCCTGGGACCGCACCCGGACCGCCCAGGACCACACCCGGACAGCCCGGGACCACCCCGACCGCCCGGGACCGCCCGGGACCGCCCGGGACCGCCCCGGACCGCCCGTGACCGCCCTAGAACGCCCTGGACCGCCCGGGACCGCCGGAGACCGCCCCGGACCGCCCGGGACCGCCCGGGACCGCCCGGGACCGCCCGGGACTGCCCGGGACCGCCCGGGACCGCCCGGGACCGCCCGGGACCGCCCCGGACCGCCCCGGACCGCCCGGGACCGCCCGGGACCGCCCAGGACCGCCCGGGACCGCCCGGGACCGCCCCGGACCGCCCGGGACCGCCCGGGACCGCCTGGGACCGCCCGGGACCGCCCTGGACCGCCAGGACCGCCCGGGACCACCCGAGACCGCCCGGGACCACCCGGGCCTGACCGGGACTGCCGGGGACCGCCCGTGACCGCCCCGGACCGCCCGGGACCGCAACCGGACCGCCCAGGACCACACCCGGACAGCCCGGGACCGCCCCGACCGCCCGGGACCGCCCGAGACCGCCCGGGACCACCCAGGACCGCCCGGGACCGCCCTAGACCGCCCGGGACCACCCGGGACCGCCCGGGACCGCCCGGGACCACCCGGGACCGCCCGGGACCGCCCGGGACCGCCCCGGACCGCCCGGGACCGCCCGGGACCGCCCGGGACCGCCTGGGACCGCCCAGGACCGCCCGAACCGCCCGAGACCGCCCGGGACCGCCCGGCACCGCCCGGGACCGCCTGAGACCGCACCGGACCGCCCGGGACCGCCCGGGACCGCCCAGGACCGCACGGGATCGCCCAGGACCGCCCCGGACCGCCCGGGACTGCCCCGGACAGCCCAGGACCGCCTGGGACCGCCCCGGACCGCCCGGGACCAACCGGGGACCGCCCGGGACCGCCCGGGACCGCCCGGGACTGCCCGGGACCGCCCGGGACCGCCCGGGACCGCCCGGGACCGCCCCGGACCGCCCCGGACCGCCCGGGACCGCCCCGGACCGCCCGGGACCGCCCCGGACCGCCCGGGACCGCCCCGGACCGCCCGGGACCGCCCGGGACCGCCCGGGACCGCCCGGGACCGCCCGGGACCGCCCGGGACCGCCCCGGACCGCCCGGGACCGCCCGGGACCGCCTGCAACCGCCCGGGACCGCCCTGCACCGCCAGGACCGCCCGGGACCACCCGAGACCGCCCGGGACCACCCGGGACTGCCCGGGACTGCCCGGGACCGCCCGGGGGCCGCCTCGGACCGCCCGGGACCGCACCCGGACCGCCCAGGACCACACCCGGACAGCCCGGGACCGCCCCGACCGCCCGGGACCGCCCGGGACCGCCCGGGACCGCCCGGGACCGCCCCGGACCGCCCGTGACCGCCCTAGAACGCCCGGGACCGCCCAGGACCGCGCGAGACCGCCCCGGACCGCCCGGGACCGCCTCGGACCGCCCGGGATCGCCCAGGACCGCCCGGGACCGCACTGGACCGCCCGGGACCGCCCTGGAACGCCCGGGACCGCCCGAGACCGCCCGGGACCACCCAGGACCGCCCGGGACCGCCCTAGACCGCCCGGGACCACCCGGGAGCGCCCGGGACCGCCCGGGACCGCCCCGGACCGCCCGGGACCACCCGGGACCGCCCGGGACCGCCCGGGACCGCCGGAGACCGCCCCGGACCGCCCGGGACCGCCCGGGACCGCCCGGGACCGCCCGGGACTGCCCGGGACCGCCCGGGACCGCCCGGGACCGCCCGGGACCGCCCCGGACTGCCCCGGACCGCCCGGGACCGCCCGGGACCGCCCAGGACCGCCCGGGACCGCCCGGGACCGCCCCGGACCGCCCGGGACCGCCCGGGACCGCCTGGGACCGCCCGGGACCGCCCTGGACCGCCAGGACCGCCCGGGACCACCCGAGACCGCCCGGGACCACCCGGGACTGACCGGGACTGCCGGGGACCGCCCGTGACCGCCCCGGACCGCCCGGGACCGCAACCGGACCGCCCAGGACCACACCCGGACAGCCCGGGACCGCCCCGACCGCCCGGGACCGCCCGAGACCGCCCGGGACCACCCAGGACCGCTCGGGACCGCCCTAGACCGCCCGGGACCACCCGGGACCGCCCGGGACCGCCCGGGACCACCCGGGACCGCCCGGGACCGCCCGGGACCGCCCCGGACCGCCCGGGACCGCCCGGGACCGCCCGGGACCGCCCGGGACCGCCCAGGACCGCCCGAACCGCCCGAGACCGCCCGGGACCGCCCGGCACCGCCCGGGACCGCCTGGGACCGCACCGGACCGCCCGGGACCGCCCGGGACCGCCCAGGACCGCACGGGATCGCCCAGGACCGCCCCGGACCGCCCGGGACTGCCCGGGACAGCCCGGGACCGCCTGGGACCACCCCGGACCGCCCGGGACCAACCGGGACCGCCCGGGACCGCCCGGGACCGCCCGGGACTGCCCGGGACCGCCCGGGACCGCCCGGGACCGCCCGGGACCGCCCCGGACCGCCCCGGACCGCCCGGGACCGCCCCGGACCGCCCGGGACCGCCCCGGACCGCCCGGGACCGCCCCGGACCGCCCGGGACCGCCCGGGACCGCCCGGGACCGCCCGGGACCGCCCGGGACCGCCCGGGACCGCCCCGGACCGCCCGGGACCGCCCGGGACCGCCTGGGACCGCCTGTGACCGCCCTGCACCGCCAGGACCGCCCGGGACCACCCGAGACCGCCCGGGACCACCCGGGACTGCCCGGGACTGCCCGGGACCGCCCGGGGGCCGCCTCGGACCGCCCGGGACCGCACCCGGACCGCCCAGGACCACACCCGGACAGCCCGGGACCGCCCCGACCGCCCGGGACCGCCCGGGACCGCCCGGGACCGCCCGGGACCGCCCCGGACCGCCCGTGACCGCCCTAGAACGCCCGGGACCGCCCAGGACCGCGCGAGACCGCCCCGGACCGCCCGGGACCGCCTCGGACCGCCCGGGATCGCCCAGGACCGCCCGGGACCGCCCTGGAACGCCCGGGACCGCCCGAGACCGCCCGGGACCACCCAGGACCGCCCGGGACCGCCCTAGACCGCCCGGGACCACCCGGGAGCGCCCGGGACCGCCCGGGACCGCCCCGGACCGCCCGGGACCACCCGGGACCGCCCGGGACCGCCCGGGACCGCCCGGGACCGCCCGGGACCGCCCGGGACCGCCCCGGACCGCCCGGGACCGCCCGGGACCGCCTGGGACCGCCCGGGACCGCCCTGGACTGCCAGGACCGCCCGGGACCGCCCGAGACCGCCCGGGACCACCCGGGACTGCCCAGGACTGCCTGGGACCGCCCGGGACCGCCCCGGAGCGCCTGGGACCGCACCCGGACCGCCCAGGACCACACCCGGACAGCCCGGGACCACCCCGACCGCCCGGGACCGCCCGGGACCGCCCGGGACCGCCCCGGACCGCCCGTGACCGCCCTAGAACGCCCTGGACCGCCCGGGACCGCCGGAGACCGCCCCGGACCGCCCGGGACCGCCCGGGACCGCCCGGGACCGCCCGGGACTGCCCGGGACCGCCCGGGACCGCCCGGGACCGCCCGGGACCGCCCCGGACCGCCCCGGACCGCCCGGGACCGCCCGGGACCGCCCAGGACCGCCCGGGACCGCCCGGGACCGCCCCGGACCGCCCGGGACCGCCCGGGACCGCCTGGGACCACCCGGGACCGCCCTGGACCGCCAGGACCGCCCGGGACCACCCGGACCGCCCAGGACCACACCCGGACAGCCCGGGACCGCCCCGACCGCCCGGGACCGCCCGGGACCGCCCGGGACCGCCCGGGACCGCCCCGGACCGCCCGTGACCGCCCTAGAACGCCCGGGACCGCCCAGGACCGCGCGAGACCGCCCCGGACCGCCCGGGACCGCCTCGGACCGCCCGGGATCGCCCAGGACCGCCCGGGACCGCACTGGACCGCCCGGGACCGCCCTGGAACGCCCGGGACCGCCCGAGACCGCCCGGGACCACCCAGGACCGCCCGGGACCGCCCTAGACCGCCCGGGACCACCCGGGAGCGCCCGGGACCGCCCGGGACCGCCCCGGACCGCCCGGGACCACCCGGGACCGCCCGGGACCGCCCGGGACCGCCGGAGACCGCCCCGGACCGCCCGGGACTGCCCGGGACCGCCCGGGACCGCCCGGGACCGCCCGGGACCGCCCCGGACCGCCCCGGACCGCCCCGGACCGCCCGTGACCGCCCTAGAACGCCCGGGACCGCCCAGGACCGCGCGAGACCGCCCCGGACCGCCCGGGACCGCCTCGGACCGCCCGGGATCGCCCAGGACCGCCCGGGACCGCACTGGACCGCCCGGGACCGCCCTGGAACGCCCGGGACCGCCCGAGACCGCCCGGGACCACCCAGGACCGCCCGGGACCGCCCTAGACCGCCCGGGACCACCCGGGAGCGCCCGGGACCGCCCGGGACCGCCCCGGACCGCCCGGGACCACCCGGGACCGCCCGGGACCGCCCGGGACCGCCGGAGACCGCCCCGGACCGCCCGGGACCGCCCGGGACCGCCCGGGACCGCCCGGGACTGCCCGGGACCGCCCGGGACCGCCCGGGACCGCCCGGGACCGCCCCGGACCGCCCCGGACCGCCCGGGACCGCCCGGGACCGCCCAGGACCGCCCGGGACCGCCCGGGACCGCCCCGGACCGCCCGGGACCGCCCGGGACCGCCTGGGACCACCCGGGACCGCCCTGGACCGCCAGGACCGCCCGGGACCACCCGGACCGCCCAGGACCACACCCGGACAGCCCGGGACCGCCCCGACCGCCCGGGACCGCCCGGGACCGCCCGGGACCGCCCGGGACCGCCCCGGACCGCCCGTGACCGCCCTAGAACGCCCGGGACCGCCCAGGACCGCGCGAGACCGCCCCGGACCGCCCGGGACCGCCTCGGACCGCCCGGGATCGCCCAGGACCGCCCGGGACCGCACTGGACCGCCCGGGACCGCCCTGGAACGCCCGGGACCGCCCGAGACCGCCCGGGACCACCCAGGACCGCCCGGGACCGCCCTAGACCGCCCGGGACCACCCGGGAGCGCCCGGGACCGCCCGGGACCGCCCCGGACCGCCCGGGACCACCCGGGACCGCCCGGGACCGCCCGGGACCGCCGGAGACCGCCCCGGACCGCCCGGGACCGCCCGGGACCGCCCGGGACCGCCCGGGACTGCCCGGGACCGCCCGGGACCGCCCGGGACCGCCCGGGACCGCCCCGGACCGCCCCGGACCGCCCCGGACCGCCCGTGACCGCCCTAGAACGCCCGGGACCGCCAGGACCGCGCGAGACCGCCCCGGACCGCCCGGGACCGCCTCGGACCGCCCGGGATCGCCCAGGACCGCCCGGGACCGCACTGGACCGCCCGGGACCGCCCTGGAACGCCCGGGACCGCCCGAGACCGCCCGGGACCACCCAGGACCGCCCGGGACCGCCCTAGACCGCCCGGGACCACCCGGGAGCGCCCGGGACCGCCCGGGACCGCCCCGGACCGCCCGGGACCACCCGGGACCGCCCGGGACCGCCCGGGACCGCCGGAGACCGCCCCGGACCGCCCGGGACCGCCCGGGACCGCCCGGGACCGCCCGGGACTGCCCGGGACCGCCCGGGACCGCCCGGGACCGCCCGGGACCGCCCCGGACCGCCCCGGACCGCCCGGGACCGCCCGGGACCGCCCAGGACCGCCCGGGACCGCCCGGGACCGCCCCGGACCGCCCGGGACCGCCCGGGACCGCCTGGGACCGCCCGGGACCGCCCTGGACCGCCAGGACCGCCCGGGACCACCCGAGACCGCCCGGGACCACCCGGGACTGACCGGGACTGCCGGGGACCGCCGTGACCGCCCCGGACCGCCCGGGACCGCAACCGGACCGCCCAGGACCACACCCGGACAGCCCGGGACCGCCCCGACCGCCCGGGACCGCCCGAGACCGCCCGGGACCACCCAGGACCGCCCGGGACCGCCCTAGACCGCCCGGGACCACCCGGGACCGCCCGGGACCGCCCGGGACCACCCGGGACCGCCCGGGACCGCCCGGGACCGCCCGACCGCCCGGGACCGCCCGGGACCGCCCGGGACCGCCGGGACCGCCCAGGACCGCCCGAACCGCCCGAGACCGCCCAGGACCGCCCGGCACCGCCCGGGACCGCCTGGGACCGCACTGGACCGCCCGGGACCGCCCGGGACCGCCCAGGACCGCACGGGATCGCCCAGGACCGCCCCGGACCGCCCGGGACTGCCCCGGACAGCCCGGGACCGCCTGGGACCGCCCCGGACCGCCCGGGACCAACCGGGACCGCCCAGGACCGCCCGGGACCGCCCGGTGACTGCCCGGGACCGCCCGGACCGCCCGGGACCGCCCGGGACCGCCCCGGACCGCCCCGACCGCCCGGGACCGCCCCGGACCGCCCGGGACCGCCCCGGACCGCCCGGGACCGCCCCGGACCGCCCGGGACCGCCCGGGACCGCCCGGGACCGCCCGGGACCGCCCGGGACCGCCCGGGAACCGCCCCGGACCGCCCGGGACCGCCCGGGACCGCCTGGGACCGCCTGTGACCGCCCTGCACCGCCAGGACCGCCCGGGACCACCCGAGACCGCCCGGACCACCCGGGACTGCCCGGGACTGCCCGGGACCGCCCGGGGGCCGCCTCGGACCGCCCGGGACCGCACCCGGACCGCCCAGACCACACCCGGACAGCCGGGACCGCCCCGACCGCCCGGGACCGCCCGGGACCGCCCGGGACCGCCCGGGACCGCCCCGGACCGCCCGTGACCGCCCTAGAACGCCCGGGACCGCCCAGGACCGCGCGAGACCGCCCCGGACCGCCCGGGACCGCCTCGGACCGCCCGGGATCGCCCAGGACCGCCCGGGACCGCACTGGACCGCCCGGGACCGCCCTGGAACGCCCGGGACCGCCCGAGACCGCCCGGGACCACCCAGGACCGCCCGGGACCGCCCTAGACCGCCCGGGACCACCCGGGAGCGCCCGGGACCGCCCGGGGACCGCCCCGGACCGCCCGGGACCACCCGGGACCGCCCGGGACCGCCCGGGACCGCCCGGGACCGCCCGGGACCGCCCGGGACCCGCCCCGGACCGCCTGGGACCGCCCGGGACCGCCTGGGACCGCCCGGGACCGCCCTGGACCGCCAGGACCGCCCGGGACCGCCCGAGACCGCCCGGGACCACCCGGGACTGCCCGGGACTGCCCGGGACCGCCCGGGACCGCCCCGGAGCGCCTGGGACCGCACCCGGACCGCCCAGGACCACACCCGGACAGCCCGGGACCACCCCGACCGCCCGGGACCGCCCGGGACCGCCCGGACCGCCCCGGACCGCCCGTGACCGCCCTAGAACGCCCTGGACCGCCCGGGACCGCCGGAGACCGCCCCGGACCGCCCGGGACCGCCCGGGACCGCCCGGGACCGCCCGGGACTGCCCGGGACCGCCCGGGACCGCCCGGGACCGCCCGGGACCGCCCCGGACCGCCCCGGACCGCCCGGGACCGCCCGGGACCGCCCAGGACCGCCCGGGACCGCCCGGGACCGCCCCGGACCGCCCGGGACCGCCCGGGACCGCCTGGGGACCGCCCGGGACCGCCCTGGACCGCCAGGACCGCCCGGACCACCCGAGACCGCCCGGGACCACCCGGGACCGCCCGGGACCGCCCGGGACCGCCCGGACCGCCCGGGACCGCCCGGGACCGCCTGGGACCGCCCGGGACCGCCCTGGACCGCCAGGACCGCCCGGGACCGCCCGAGACCGCCCGGGACCACCGGGACTGCCCGGGACTGCCCGGGACCGCCCGGGACCGCCCCGGAGCGCCTGGGACCGCACCCGGACCGCCCAGGACCACACCCGGACAGCCCGGGACCACCCCGACCGCCCGGGACCGCCCGGGACCGCCCGGGACCGCCCCGGACCGCCCGTGACCGCCCTAGAACGCCCTGGACCGCCCGGGACCGCCGGAGACCGCCCCGGACCGCCCGGGACCGCCCGGGACCGCCCGGGACCGCCCGGGACTGCCCGGGACCGCCCGGGACCGCCCGGGACCGCCCGGGACCGCCCCGGACCGCCCGGACCGCCCGGGACCGCCCGGGACCGCCCAGGACCGCCCGGGACCGCCCGGGACCGCCCCGGACCGCCCGGGACCGCCCGGGACCGCCTGGGACCGCCCGGGACCGCCCTGGACCGCCAGGACCGCCCGGGACCCACCCGAGACCGCCCGGGACCACCCGGGACTGACCGGGACTGCCGGGGACCGCCCGTGACCGCCCCGGACCGCCCCGGGACCGCAACCGGACCGCCCAGGACCACACCCGGACAGCCCGGGACCGCCCCGACCGCCCGGGACCGCCCGAGACCGCCCGGGACCACCCAGGACCGCCCGGGACCGCCCTAGACCGCCCGGGACCACCCGGGACCGCCCGGGACCGCCCGGGACCACCCGGGACCGCCCGGGACCGCCCGGGACCGCCCCGGACCGCCCGGGACCGCCCGGGACCGCCCGGGACCGCCTGGGACCGCCCAGGACCGCCCGAACCGCCCGAGACCGCCCGGAACCGCCCGGCACCGCCCGGGACCGCCTGAGACCGCACCGGACCGCCCGGGACCGCCCGGGACCGCCCAGGACCGCACGGGATCGCCCAGGACCGCCCCGGACCGCCCGGGACTGCCCCGGACAGCCCAGGACCGCCTGGGACCGCCCCGGACCGCCCGGGACCAACCGGGACCGCCCGGGACCGCCCGGGACCGCCCGGGACTGCCCGGGACCGCCCGGGACCGCCCGGGACCGCCCGGGACCGCCCCGGACCGCCCCGGACCGCCCGGGACCGCCCCGGACCGCCCGGGACCGCCCCGGACCGCCCGGGACCGCCCCGGACCGCCCGGACCGCCCGGGACCGCCCGGGACCGCCCGGGACCGCCCGGGACCGCCCGGGACCGCCCCGGACCGCCCGGGACCGCCCGGGACCGCCTGCGACCGCCCGGGACCGCCCTGCACCGCCAGGACCGCCCGGGACCACCCGAGACCGCCCGGGACCACCCGGGACTGCCCGGGACTGCCCGGGACCGCCCGGGGGCCGCCTCGGACCGCCCGGGACCGCACCCGGACCGCCCAGGACCACACCCGGACAGCCCGGGACCGCCCCGACCGCCCGGGACCGCCCGGGACCGCCCGGGACCGCCCGGGACCGCCCCGGACCGCCCGTGACCGCCCTAGAACGCCCGGGACCGCCCAGGACCGCGCGAGACCGCCCCGGACCGCCCGGGACCGCCTCGGACCGCCCGGGATCGCCCAGGACCGCCCGGGACCGCACTGGACCGCCCGGGACCGCCCTGGAACGCCCGGGACCGCCCGAGACCGCCCGGGACCACCCAGGACCGCCCGGGACCGCCCTAGACCGCCCGGGACCACCCGGAGCGCCCGGGACCGCCCGGGACCGCCCCGGACCGCCCGGGACCACCCGGGACCGCCCGGGAACCGCCCGGGACCGCCCGGGACCGCCCCGGACCGCCTGGGACCGCCCGGGACCCAGCCTGGGACCGCCCGGGACCGCCCTGGACCGCCAGGACCGCCCGGGACCGCCCGAGACCGCCCGGGACCACCCGGGACTGCCCGGGACTGCCCGGGACCGCCCGGGACCGCCCGGAGCGCCTGGGACCGCACCCGGACCGCCCAGGACCACACCCGGACAGCCCGGGACCACCCCGACCGCCGGGACCGCCCGGGACCGCCCGGGACCGCCCCGGACCGCCCGTGACCGCCCTAGAACGCCCTGGACCGCCCGGGACCGCCGGGACCGCCCCGGACGCCCGGGACCGCCCGGGACCGCCCGGGACCGCCCGGGACTGCCCGGAACCGCCCGGGACCGCCCGGGACCGCCCGGGACCGCCCCGGACCGCACCCGGACCGCCCGGGACCGCCCGGGACCGCCCAGACCGCCCCGGACCGCCCGGGACACCCCGGACCCGCCGGGACCGCCCGGGACCGCCTGGGACCGCCCGGGACCGCCCTGGACCGCCAGGACCGCCCGGGACCACCCGAGACCGCCCGGGACCACCCGGGACGCCCGGGACCGCCCGGGACCGCCCCGGACCGCCCGGGACCGCCCGGGACCGCCTGGGACCGCCCGGACCGCCCTGGACCGCCAGGACCGCCAGGACCGCCCGAGACCGCCCGGGACCACCCGGGACTGCCCCGGGACTGCCCGGGACCGCCCGGGACCGCCCCGGAGCGCCTGGGACCGCACCCGGACCGCCCAGGACCACACCCGGACAGCCCGGGACCACCCCGACCCGGGACCGCCCGGGACCGCCCGGGACCGCCCCGGACCGCCCGTGACCGCCCTAGAACGCCCTGGACCGCCCGGGACCGCCGGAGACCGCCCCGGACCGCCCGGGACCCGCCCGGGACGCCCGGGACCGCCCGGGACTGCCCCGGGACCGCCCGGGACCGCCCGGGACCGCCCGGGACCGCCCCGGACCGCCCCGGACCGCCCGGGACCGCCCGGGACCGCCCAGGACCGCCCGGGACCGCCCGGGACCGCCCCGGACCGCCCGGGACCGCCCGGGACCGCCTGGGACCGCCCGGAGGACCGCCCTGGACCGCCAGGACCGCCCGGGACCACCCGAGACCGCCCGGGACCACCGGGACTGAACCGGGACTGCCGGGGACCGCCCGTGACCGCCCCGGACCGCCCGGGACCGCAACCGGACCGCCCAGGACCACACCCCGGACAGCCCGGGACCGCCCCGACCGCCCGGGACCGCCCGAGACCGCCCGGGACCACCCAGGACCGCCCGGGACCGCCCTAGACCGCCCGGGACCACCCGGGACCGCCCGGCCGGGACCGCCCGGGACCGCCCGGGACCGCCCGGGACCGCCCCCCGACCGACCCGGGACGCCCGGGACCGCCCGGGACCGCGGGGACCGCCCAGGACCGCCCGAACCGCCCGAGACCGCCCGGGACCGCCCGGCACCGCCGGGACCGCCCTGAGACCGCACCGGACCGCCCGGGACCGCCCGGGACCGCCCAGGCCCGCACGGGATCGCCCAGGACCGCCCCGGACCGCCCGGGACTGCCCCGGACAGCCCAGGACCGCCTGGGACCGCCCCGGACCGCCCGGGACCAACCGGGACCGCCCCGGGACCGCCCGGGACCGCCCGGGACTGCCCGGGACCGCCCGGACCGCCCGGGACCGCCCGGGACCGCCCCGGACCGCCCCGGACCGCCCGGGACCGCCCCGGACCGCCCGGGACCGCCCCGGACCGCCCGGGACCGCCCCGGACCGCCCGGGACCGCCCGGGACCGCCCGGGACCGCCCGGGACCGCCCGGGACTGCCCGGGACCGCCCCGGACCGCCCGGGACCGCCCGGGACCGCCTCGACCGCCCGGGACCGCCCTGCACCGCCAGGACCGCCCGGGACCACCCGAGACCGCCCGGGACACCCGGGACTGCCCGGGACTGCCCGGGACCGCCCGGGGGCGCCTCGGACCGCCCGGGACCGCACCCGGACCGCCCAGGACCACACCCGGACAGCCCGGGACCGCCCCGACCGCCCGGGACCGCCCGGGACCGCCCGGACCGCCCGGGACCGCCCCGGACCGCCCGTGACCGCCCTAGAACGCCCGGGACCGCCCAGGACCGCGCGAGACCGCCCCGGACCGCCCGGGACCGCCTCGGACCGCCCGGATCGCCCAGGACCGCCCGGGACCGCACTGGACCGCCCGGGACCGCCCCTGGAACGCCCGGGACCGCCCGAGACCGCCCGGACCGCCCAGGACCACACCCGGACAGCCCGGGACCACCCCGACTGCCCGGGACCGCCCGGGACCGCCCGGGACCAGCCCCGGACCGCCCGTGACCGCCCTAGAACGCCCTGTAGAACGCCCTGGACCGCCCGGGACCGCCGGAGACCGCCCCGGACCGCCCGGGACCGCCCGGGACCGCCCGGGACCGCCCGGGACTGCCCGGGACCGCCCGGGACCGCCCGGGACCGCCCGGGACCGCCCCGGACCGCCCCGGACCGCCCGGGACCGCCCGGGACCGCCCAGGACCGCCCGGGACCGCCCGGGACCGCCCCGGACCGCCCGGGACCGCCCGGGACCGCCTGGGACCGCCCGGGACCGCCCTGGACCGCCAGGACCGCCCGGGACCACCCGAGACCGCCCGGGACCACCCGGGACCGCCCGGGACCGCCCGGGACCGCCCCGGACCGCCCGGGACCGCCCGGGACCGCCTGGGACCGCCCGGGACCGCCCTGGACCGCCAGGACCGCCCGGGACCGCCCGAGACCGCCCGGGACCACCCGGGACTGCCCGGGACTGCCCGGGACCGCCCGGGACCGCCCCGGAGCGCCTGGGACCGCACCCGGACCGCCCAGGACCACACCCGGACAGCCCGGGACCACCCCGACCGCCCGGGACCGCCCGGGACCGCCCGGGACCGCCCCGGACCGCCCGTGACCGCCCTAGAACGCCCTGGACCGCCCGGGACCGCCGGAGACCGCCCCGGACCGCCCGGGACCGCCGGAGACCGCCCCGGACCGCCCGGGACCGCCCGGGACCGCCCGGGACCGCCCGGGACTGCCCGGGACCGCCCGGGACCGCCCGGGACCGCCCGGGACCGCCCCGGACCGCCCCGGACCGCCCGGGACCGCCCGGGACCGCCCAGGACCGCCCGGGACCGCCCGGGACCGCCCCGGACCGCCCGGGACCGCCCGGGACCGCCTGGGACCGCCCGGGACCGCCCTGGACCGCCAGGACCGCCCGGGACCACCCGAGACCGCCCGGGACCACCCGGGACTGACCGGGACTGCCGGGGACCGCCCGTGACCGCCCCGGACCGCCCGGGACCGCAACCGGACCGCCCAGGACCACACCCGGACAGCCCGGGACCGCCCCGACCGCCCGGGACCGCCCGAGACCGCCCGGGACCACCCAGGACCGCCCGGGACCGCCCTAGACCGCCCGGGACCACCCGGGACCGCCCGGGACCGCCGGGACCACCCGGGACCGCCCGGGACCGCCCGGGACCGCCCCGGACCGCCCGGGACCGCCCGGGACCGCCCGGGACCGCCTGGGACCGCCCAGGACCGCCCGAACCGCCCGAGACCGCCCGGGACCGCCCGGCACCGCCCGGGACCGCCTGAGACCGCACCGGACCGCCCGGGACCGCCCGGGACCGCCCAGGACCGCACGGGATCGCCCAGGACCGCCCCGGACCGCCCGGGACTGCCCCGGACAGCCCAGGACCGCCTGGGACCGCCCCGGACCGCCCGGGACCAACCGGGACCGCCCGGGACCGCCCGGGACCGCCCGGGACTGCCCGGGACCGCCCGGGACCGCCCGGGACCGCCCGGGACCGCCCCGGACCGCCCCGGACCGCCCGGGACCGCCCCGGACCGCCCGGGACCGCCCCGGACCGCCCGGGACCGCCCCGGACCGCCCGGGACCGCCCGGGACCGCCCGGGACCGCCCGGGACCGCCCGGGACCGCCCGGGACCGCCCCGGACCGCCCGGGACCGCCCGGGACCGCCTGCGACCGCCCGGGACCGCCCTGCACCGCCAGGACCGCCCGGGACCACCCGAGACCGCCCGGGACCACCCGGGACTGCCCGGGACTGCCCGGGACCGCCCGGGGGCCGCCTCGGACCGCCCGGGACCGCACCCGGACCGCCCAGGACCACACCCGGACAGCCCGGGACCGCCCCGACCGCCCGGGACCGCCCGGGACCGCCCGGGACCGCCCGGGACCGCCCCGGACCGCCCGTGACCGCCCTAGAACGCCCGGGACCGCCCAGGACCGCGAGACCGCCCCGGACCGCCCGGGACCGCCTCGGACCGCCCGGGATCGCCCAGGACCGCCCGGGACCGCACTGGACCGCCCGGGACCGCCCTGGAACGCCCGGGACCGCCCGAGACCGCCCGGGACCACCCAGGACCGCCCGGGACCGCCCTAGACCGCCCGGGACCACCCGGGAGCGCCCGGGACCGCCCGGGACCGCCCCGGACCGCCCGGGACCACCCGGGACCGCCCGGGACCGCCCGGGACCGCCGGAGACCGCCCCGGACCGCCCGGGACCGCCCGGGACCGCCCGGACCGCCCGGGACTGCCCGGGACCGCCCGGGACCGCCCGGGACCGCCCGGGACCGCCCCGGACCGCCCCGGACCGCCCGGGACCGCCCGGGACCGCCCAGGACCGCCCGGGACCGCCCGGGACCGCCCCGGACCGCCCGGGACCGCCCGGGACCGCCTGGGACCGCCCGGGACCGCCCTGGACCGCCAGGACCGCCCGGGACCACCCGAGACCGCCCGGGACCACCCGGGACTGACCGGGACTGCCGGGGACCGCCCGTGACCGCCCCGGACCGCCCGGGACCGCAACCGGACCGCCCAGGACCACACCCGGACAGCCCGGGACCGCCCCGACCGCCCGGGACCGCCCGAGACCGCCCGGGACCACCCAGGACCGCTCGGGACCGCCCTAGACCGCCCGGGACCACCCGGGACCGCCCGGGACCGCCCGGGACCACCCGGGACCGCCCGGGACCGCCCGGGACCGCCCCGGACCGCCCGGGACCGCCCGGGACCGCCCGGGACCGCTCGGGACCGCCCAGGACCGCCCGAACCGCCCGAGACCGCCCGGGACCGCCCGGGACCGCCCCGGACCGCCCGGGACCGCCCGGGACCGCCTGGGACCGCCCGGGACCGCCCGGGACCGCCCCGAACCGCCCGGGACCCGCCCGGACAGCCTGGGACCGCCTGTGACCGCCCTGCACCGCCAGGACCGCCCGGGACCACCCGAGACCGCCCGGGACCACCCGGGACTGCCCGGGACTGCCCGGGACCGCCCGGGGGCCGCCTCGGACCGCCCGGGACCGCACCCGGACCGCCCAGGACCACACCCGGACAGCCCGGGACCGCCCCGACTGCCCGGGACCGCCCGGGACCGCCCGGGACCGCCCGGGACCGCCCCGGACCGCCCGTGACCGCCCTAGAACGCCCGGGACCGCCCAGGACCGCGCGAGACCGCCCCGGACCGCCCGGGACCGCCTCGGACCGCCCGGGATCGCCCAGGACCGCCCGGGACCGCACTGGACCGCCCGGGACCGCCCTGGAACGCCCGGGACCGCCCGAGACCGCCCGGGACCACCCAGGACCGCCCGGGACCGCCCTAGACCGCCCGGGACCACCCGGGAGCGGCCCGGGACCGCCCGGGACCGCCCCGGACCGCCCGGGACCACCCGGGACCGCCCGGGACCGCCCAGGACCGCCCGGGACCGCCCGGGACCGCCCGGGACCGCCCCGGACCGCCTGGGACCGCCCGGGACCGCCTGGGACCGCCCGGGACCGCCCTGGACCGCCAGGACCGCCCGGGACCGCCCGAGACCGCCCGGGACCACCCGGGACTGCCCGGGACTGCCCGGGACCGCCCGGGACCGCCCCGGAGCGCCTGGGACCGCACCCGGACCGCCCAGGACCACACCCGGACAGCCCGGGACCACCCCGACCGCCCGGGACCGCCCGGGACCGCCCGGGACCGCCCCGGACCGCCCGTGACCGCCCTAGAACGCCCTGGACCGCCCGGGACCGCCGGAGACCGCCCCGGACCGCCCGGGACCGCCCGGGACCGCCCGGGACCGCCCGGGACTGCCCGGGACCGCCCGGGACCGCCCGGGGACCGCCCGGGACCGCCCCGGACCGCCCCGGACCGCCCGGGACCGCCCGGGACCGCCCAGGACCGCCCGGGACCGCCCGGGACCGCCCCGGACCGCCCGGGACCGCCCGGGACCGCCTGGGACCGCCCGGGACCGCCCTGGACCGCCAGGACCGCCCGGGACCACCCGAGACCGCCCGGGACCACCCGGGACCGCCCGGGACCGCCCGGGACCGCCCCGGACCGCCCGGGACCGCCCGGGACCGCCTGGGACCGCCCGGGACCGCCCTGGACCGCCAGGACCGCCCGGGACCGCCCGAGACCGCCCGGGACCACCCGGGACTGCCCGGGACTGCCCGGGACCGCCCGGGACCGCCCCGGAGCGCCTGGGACCGCACCCGGACCGCCCAGGACCACACCCGGACAGCCCGGGACCACCCCGACCGCCCGGGACCGCCCGGGACCGCCCGGGACCGCCCCGGACCGCCCGTGACCGCCCTAGAACGCCCTGGACCGCCCGGGACCGCCGGGAGACCGCCCCGGACCGCCCGGGACCGCCCGGGACCGCCCGGGACCGCCCGGGACTGCCCGGGACCGCCCGGGACCGCCCGGGACCGCCCGGGACCGCCCCGGACCGCCCCGGACCGCCCGGGACCGCCCGGGACCGCCCAGGACCGCCCGGGACCGCCCGGGACCGCCCCGGACCGCCCGGGACCGCCCGGGACCGCCTGGGACCGCCCGGGACCGCCCTGGACCGCCAGGACCGCCCGGGACCACCCGAGACCGCCCGGGACCACCCGGGACTGACCGGGACTGCCGGGGACCGCCCGTGACCGCCCCGGACCGCCCGGGACCGCAACCGGACCGCCCAGGACCACACCCGGACAGCCCGGGACCGCCCCGACCGCCCGGGACCGCCCGAGACCGCCCGGGACCACCCAGGACCGCCCGGGACCGCCCTAGACCGCCCGGGACCACCCGGGACCGCCCGGGACCGCCCGGGACCACCCGGGACCGCCCGGGACCGCCCGGGACCGCCCCGGACCGCCCGGGACCGCCCGGGACCGCCCGGGACCGCCTGGGACCGCCCAGGACCGCCCGAACCGCCCGAGACCGCCCGGGACCGCCCGGCACCGCCCGGGACCGCCTGAGACCGCACCGGACCGCCCGGGACCGCCCGGGACCGCCCAGGACCGCACGGGATCGCCCAGGACCGCCCCGGACCGCCGGGACTGCCCCGGACAGCCCAGGACCGCCCGGGACCGCCCCGGACCGCCCCGGACCGCCCGGGACCGCCCCGGACCGCCCGGGACCGCCCAGGACCGCCCCGGGACCGCCCGGACCGCCCCGGGACCGCCCGGGACCGCCCGGGACCGCCCGGGACCGCCCGGGACCGCCCCGGGACCGCCCGGACGGCCCGGGACCGCCCGGGACCGCCTGCGACCGCCCGGGACCGCCCTGCACCGCCAGGACCGCCCGGGACCACCCGAGACCGCCCGGGACCACCCGGGACTGCCCGGGACTGCCCGGGACCGCCCGGGGGCCGCCTCGGACCGCCCGGGACCGCACCCGGACCGCCCAGGACCACACCCGGACAGCCCGGGACCGCCCCGACCGCCCGGGACCGCCCGGGACCGCCCGGGACCGCCCGGGACCGCCCCGGACCGCCCGTGACCGCCCTAGAACGCCCGGGACCGCCCAGGACCGCGCGAGACCGCCCCGGACCGCCCGGGACCGCCTCGGACCGCCCGGGATCGCCCAGGACCGCCCGGGACCGCACTGGACCGCCCGGGACCGCCCTGGAACGCCCGGGACCGCCCGAGACCGCCCGGGACCACCCAGGACCGCCCGGGACCGCCCTAGACCGCCCGGGACCACCCGGGAGCGCCCGCGACCGCCCGGGACCGCCCCGGACCGCCCGGGACCCACCCGGGACCGCCCGGGACCGCCCGGGACCGCCGGAGACCGCCCCGGACCGCCCGGGACCGCCCGGGACCGCCCGGGACCGCCCGGGACTGCCCGGGACCGCCCGGGACCGCCCGGGACCGCCCGGGACCGCCCCGGACCGCCCCGGACCGCCCGGGACCGCCCGGGACCGCCCAGGACCGCCCGGGACCGCCCGGGACCGCCCCGGACCGCCCGGGACCGCCCGGGACCGCCTGGGACCGCCCGGGACCGCCCTGGACCGCCAGGACCGCCCGGGACCACCCGAGACCGCCCGGGACCACCCGGGACTGACCGGGACTGCCGGGGACCGCCCGTGACCGCCCCGGACCGCCCGGGACCGCAACCGGACCGCCCAGGACCACACCCGGACAGCCCGGGACCGCCCCGACCGCCCGGGACCGCCCGAGACCGCCCGGGACCACCCAGGACCGCTCGGGACCGCCCTAGACCGCCCGGGACCACCCGGGACCGCCCGGGACCGCCCGGGACCACCCGGGACCGCCCGGGACCGCCCGGGACCGCCCCGACCGCCCGGGACCGCCCGGGACCGCCCAGGACCGCCCGGGACCGCCCAGGACCGCCCGAACCGCCCGAGACCGCCCGGGACCGCCCGGGACCGCCCCGGACCGCCCGGGACCGCCCGGGACCGCCTGGGACCGCCCGGGACCGCCCGGGACCGCCCCGAACCGCCCGGGACCGCCCGGGACAGCCTGGGACCGCCTGTGACCGCCCTGCACCGCCAGGACCGCCCGGGACCACCCGAGACCGCCCGGGACCACCCGGGACTGCCCGGACTGCCCGGGACCGCCCGGGGGCCGCCTCGGACCGCCCGGGACCGCACCCGGACCGCCCAGGACCACACCCGGACAGCCCGGGACCGCCCCGACCGCCCGGGACCGCCCGGGACCGCCCGGGACCGCCCGGGACCGCCCCGGACCGCCCGTGACCGCCCTAGAACGCCCGGGACCGCCCAGGACCGCGCGAGACCGCCCCGGACCGCCCGGGACCGCCTCGGACCGCCCGGGATCGCCCAGGACCGCCCGGGACCGCACTGGACCGCCCGGGACCGCCCTGGAACGCCCGGGACCGCCCGAGACCGCCCGGGACCACCCAGGACCGCCCGGGACCGCCCTAGACCGCCCGGGACCACCCGGGAGCGCCCGGGACCGCCCGGGACCGCCCCGGACCGCCCGGGACCACCCGGGACCGCCCGGGACCGCCCGGGACCGGGCCCGGGACCGCCCGGGACCGCCCCGGACCGCCTGGGACCGCCCGGGACCGCCTGGGACCGCCCGGGACCGCCCTGGACCGCCAGGACCGCCCGGGACCGCCCGAGACCGCCCGGGACCACCCGGGACTGCCCGGGACTGCCCGGGACCGCCCGGGACCGCCCCGGAGCGCCTGGGACCGCACCCGGACCGCCCAGGACCACACCCGGACAGCCCGGGACCACCCCGACCGCCCGGGACCGCCCGGGACCGCCCGGGACCGCCCCGGACCGCCCGTGACCGCCCTAGAAACGCCCTGGACCGCCCGGGACCGCCGGAGACCGCCCGGACCGCCCGGGACCGCCCGGGACCGCCCGGGGACCGCCCGGGACTGCCCGGGACCGCCCGGGACCGCCCGGGACCGCCCGGGACCGCCCCGGACCGCCCCGGACCGCCCGGGACCGCCCGGGACCGCCCAGGACCGCCCGGGACCGCCCGGGACCGCCCCGGACCGCCCGGGACCGCCCGGGACCGCCTGGGACCGCCCGGGACCGCCCTGGACCGCCAGGACCGCCCGGGACCACCCGAGACCGCCCGGGGACCACCCGGGACCGCCCGGGACCGCCCGGGACCGCCCCGGACCGCCCGGGACCGCCGGGACCGCCCAGGACCGCCCGGGACCGCCCGGGACCGCCCCGGACCGCCCGGGACCGCCCGGGACCGCCTGGGACCGCCCGGGACCGCCCTGGACCGCCAGGACCGCCCGGGACCACCCGAGACCGCCCGGGACCACCCGGGACCGCCCGGGACCGCCCGGGACCGCCCCGGACCGCCCGGGACCGCCCGGGACCGCCCGGGACCGCCCAGGACCGCCCGAACCGCCCGAGACCGCCCGGGACCGCCCGGGACCGCCCCGGACCGCCCGGGACCGCCCGGGACCGCCTGGGACCGCCCGGGACCGCCCGGGACCGCCCCGAACCGCCCGGGACCGCCGGGACAGCCTGGGACCGCCTGTGACCGCCCTGCACCGCCAGGACCGCCCGGGACCACCCGAGACCGCCCGGGACCACCCGGGACTGCCCGGGACTGCCCGGGACCGCCCGGGGGCCGCCTCGGGACCGCCCGGGACCGCACCCGGACCGCCCAGGACCACACCCGGACAGCCCGGGACCGCCCCGACCGCCCGGGACCGCCCGGGACCGCCCGGGACCGCCCGGGACCGCCCCGGACCGCCCGTGACCGCCCTAGAACGCCCGGGACCGCCCAGGACCGCGCGAGACCGCCCCGGACCGCCCGGGACCGCCTCGGACCGCCCGGGATCGCCCAGGACCGCCCGGGACCGCACTGGACCGCCCGGGACCGCCCTGGAACGCCCGGGACCGCCCGAGACCGCCCGGGACCACCCAGGACCGCCCGGGACCGCCCTAGACCGCCCGGGACCACCCGGGAGCGCCCGGGACCGCCCGGGACCGCCCCGGACCGCCCGTGACCACCCGGACCGCCCGGGACCGCCCGGGACCGCCCGGGACCGCCCGGGACCGCCCGGGACCGCCCCGGACCGCCTGGGACCGCCCGGACCGCCTGGGACCGCCCGGGACCGCCCTGGACCGCCAGGACCGCCCGGGACCGCCCGAGACCGCCCGGGACCACCCGGGACTGCCCGGGACTGCCCGGGACCGCCCGGGACCGCCCCGGAGCGCCTGGGACCGCACCCGGACCGCCCAGGACCACACCCGGACAGCCCGGGACCACCCCGACCGCCCGGGACCGCCCGGGACCGCCCGGGACCGCCCCGGACCGCCCGTGACCGCCCTAGAACGCCCTGGACCGCCCGGGACCGCCGGAGACCGCCCCGGACCGCCCGGGACCGCCCGGGACCGCCCGGGACCGCCCGGGACTGCCCGGGACCGCCCGGGACCGCCCGGGACCGCCCGGGACCGCCCCGGACCGCCCCGGACCGCCCGGGACCGCCCGGGACCGCCCAGGACCGCCCGGGACCGCCCGGGACCGCCCCGGACCGCCCGGGACCGCCCGGGACCGCCTGGGACCGCCGGGACCGCCCTGGACCGCCAGGACCGCCCGGGACCACCCGAGACCGCCCGGGACCACCCGGGACCGCCCGGGACCGCCCGGGACCGCCCCGGACCGCCCGGGACCGCCCGGGACCGCCTGGGACCGCCCGGGACCGCCCTGGACCGCCAGGACCGCCCGGGACCGCCCGAGACCGCCCGGGACCACCCGGGACTGCCCGGGACTGCCCGGGACCGCCCGGGACCGCCCCGGAGCGCCTGGACCGCACCCGGACCGCCCAGGACCACACCCGGACAGCCCGGGACCACCCCGACCGCCCGGGACCGCCCGGGACCGCCCGGGACCGCCCCGGACCGCCCGTGACCGCCCTAGAACGCCCTGGACCGCCCGGGACCGCCGGAGACCGCCCCGGACCGCCCGGGACCGCCCGGGACCGCCCGGGACCGCCCGGGACTGCCCGGGACTGCCCGGGACCGCCCGGGACCGCCCGGGACCGCCCCGGACCGCCCCGGACCGCCCGGGACCGCCCGGGACCGCCCAGGACCGCCCGGGACCGCCCGGGACCGCCCCGGACCGCCCGGGACCGCCCGGGACCGCCTGGGACCGCCCGGGACCGCCCTGGACCGCCAGGACCGCCCGGGACCACCCGAGACCGCCCGGGACCACCCGGGACTGCCCGGGACTGCCCGGGACCGCCCGGGGGCCGCCTCGGACCGCCCGGGACCGCACCCGGACCGCCCAGGACCACACCCGGACAGCCCGGGACCGCCCCGACCGCCCGGGACCGCCCGGGACCGCCCGGGACCGCCCGGGACCGCCCCGGACCGCCCGTGACCGCCCTAGAACGCCCGGGACCGCCAGGACCGCGCGAGACCGCCCCGGACCGCCCCGGGACCGCCAGGACCGCCCGGGACCGCCCGAGACCGCCCGGGACCACCCGGGACTGCCCGGGACTGCCCGGGACCGCCCGGGACCGCCCCGGAGCGCCTGGGACCGCACCCGGACCGCCCAGGACCCACACCCGGACAGCCCGGGACCACCCCGACCGCCCGGGACCGCCCGGGACCGCCCGGGACCGCCCCGGACCGCCCGTGACCGCCCTAGAACGCCCTGGACCGCCCGGGACCGCCGGAGACCGCCCCGGACCGCCCGGGACCGCCCGGGACCGCCCGGGACCGCCCGGGACTGCCCGGGACCGCCCGGGACCGCCCGGGACCGCCCGGGACCGCCCCGGACCGCCCGGACCGCCCGGGACCGCCCGGGACCGCCCAGGACCGCCCCGGGACCGCCCGGGACCGCCCCGGACCGCCCGGGACCGCCCGGGACCGCCTGGGACCGCCCGGGACGCCCTGACCGCCAGGACCGCCCGGGCCCCACCCGAGACGCCCGGGACCACCCGGGACCGCCCGGGACCGCCCGGGACCGCCCCGGACCGCCGGGACCGCCGGGACCGCCTGGGACCGCCCGGGACCGCCCTGGACCGCCAGGACCGCCCGGGACCGCCCGAGACCGCCCGGGACCACCCGGGACTGCCCGGGACTGCCCGGGACCGCCCGGGACCGCCCCGGAGCGCCTGGGACCGCACCCGGACCGCCCAGGACCACACCCGGACAGCCCGGGACCACCCCGACCGCCCGGGACCGCCCGGGACCGCCCGGGACCGCCCCGGACCGCCCGTGACCGCCCTAGAACGCCCTGGACCGCCCGGGACCGCCGGAGACCGCCCCGGACCGCCCGGGACCGCCCGTGCCCGGGACCGCCCGGGACCGCCCGGGACTGCCCGGGACCGCCCGGGACCGCCCGGGACCGCCCGGGACCGCCCCGGACCGCCCCGGACCGCCCGGGACCGCCCGGGACCGCCCAGGACCGCCCGGGACCGCCCGGGACCCGCCCGGACCGCCCGGGACCGCCCGGGACCGCCTGGGACCGCCCGGGACAGCCCTGGACCGCCAGGACCGCCCGGGACCACCGAGACCGCCCGGGACCACCCGGGACTGACCGGGACTGCCGGGGACCGCCCGTGACCGCCCCGGACCGCCCGGACCGCAACCGGACCGCCCAGGACCACACCCGGACAGCCCGGGACCGCCCCGACCGCCCGGGACCGCCCGAGACCGCCCGGGACCACCCAGGACCGCCCGGGACCGCCCTAGACCGCCCGGGACCACCCGGGACCGCCCGGGACCGCCCGGGACCACCCGGGACCGCCCGGGACCGCCCGGGACCGCCCCGGACCGCCCGGGACCGCCCGGGACCGCCCGGGACCGCCTGGGACCGCCCAGGACCGCCCGAACCGCCCGAGACCGCCCGGACCGCCCGGCACCGCCCGGGACCGCCTGAGACCGCACCGGACCGCCCGGGACCGCCCGGGACCGCCCAGGACCGCACGGGATCGCCCAGGACCGCCCCGGACCGCCCGGGACTGCCCCGGACAGCCCAGGACCGCCTGGGACCGCCCCGGACCGCCCGGGACCAACCGGGACCGCCCGGGACCGCCCGGGACCGCCCGGGACTGCCCGGGACCGCCCGGGACCGCCCGGGACCGCCCGGGACCGCCCCGGACCGCCCCGGACCGCCCGGGACCGCCCCGGACCGCCCGGGACCGCCCCGGACCGCCCGAGACCGCCCCGGACCGCCCGGGACCGCCCGGGACCGCCCGGGACCGCCCGGGACCGCCCGGGACCGCCCGGGACCGCCCCGGACCGCCCGGGACCGCCCGGGACCGCCTGCGACCGCCCGGGACCGCCCTGCACCGCCAGGACCGCCCGGGACCACCCGAGACCGCCCGGGACCACCCGGGACTGCCCGGGACTGCCCGGGACCGCCCGGGGGCCGCCTCGACCGCCCGGACCGCACCCGGACCGCCCAGGACCACACCCGGACAGCCCGGGACCGCCCCGACCGCCCGGGACCGCCCGGGACCGCCCGGGACCGCCCGGGACCGCCCCGGACCGCCCGTGACCGCCCTAGAACGCCCGGGACCGCCCAGGACCGCGCGAGACCGCCCCCGGACCGCCCGGGACCGCCTCGGCCGCCCGGGATCGCCCAGGACCGCCCGGGACCGCACTGGACCGCCCGGGACCGCCCTGGAACGCCCGGACCGCCCGAGACCGCCCGGGACCACCCAGGACCGCCCGGGACCGCCCTAGACCGCCCGGGACCACCCGGGAGCGCCCGGGACCGCCCGGGACCGCCCCGGACCGCCCGGGACCACCCGGGACCGCCCGGGACCGCCCGGGACCGCCGGAGACCGCCCCGGACCGCCCGGGACCGCCCGGGACCGCCCGGGACCGCCCGGGACTGCCCGGGACCGCCCGGGACCGCCCGGGACCGCCCGGGACCGCCCCGGACCGCCCCGACCGCCCGGGACCGCCCGGGACCGCCCAGGACCGCCCGGGACCGCCCGGGACCGCCCCGGACCGCCCGGGACCGCCCGGGACCGCCTGGGACCGCCCGGGACCGCCCTGGACCGCCAGGACCGCCCGGGACCACCCGAGACCGCCCGGGACCACCGGGACTGACCGGGACTGCCGGGGACCGCCCGTGACCGCCCCGGACCGCCCGGGACCGCAACCGGACCGCCCAGACCACACCGGACAGCCCGGGACCGCCCCGACCGCCCGGGACCGCCCGAGACCGCCCGGGACCACCCAGGACCGCTCGGGACCGCCCTAGACCGCCCGGGACCACCCGGGACCGCCCGGGACCGCCCGGGACCACCCGGGACGCCGCCCGGGACCGCCCTGGACCGCCCCGGACCGCCCGGGACCGCCCGGGACCGCCCGGGACCGCCCGGGACCGCCCAGGACCGCCCGAACCGCCCGAGACCGCCCGGGACCGCCCGGCACCGCCCGGGACCGCCTGGGACCGCACCGGACCGCCCGGGACCGCCCGGGACCGCCCAGGACCGCACGGGATCGCCCCAGGACCGCCCCGGACCGCCCGGGACTGCCCCGGACAGCCCGGGACCGCCTGGGACCACCCCGGACCGCCCGGGACCAACCGGGACCGCCCGGGACCGCCCGGGACCGCCCGGGACTGCCCGGGACCGCCCGGGACCGCCCGGGACCGCCCGGGACCGCCCCGGACCGCCCCGGACCGCCCGGGACCGCCCCGGACCGCCCGGGACCGCCCCGGACCGCCCGGGACCGCCCCGGACCGCCCGGGACCGCCCGGGACCGCCCGGGACCGCCCGGGACCGCCCCGGACCGCCCGGGACCGCCCCGGACCGCCCGGGACCGCCCGGGACCGCCTGGGACCGCCTGTGACCGCCCTGCACCGCCAGGACCGCCCGGGACCACCCGAGACCGCCCGGGACCACCCGGGACTGCCCGGGACTGCCCGGGACCGCCCGGGGGCCGCCTCGGACCGCCCGGGACCGCACCCGGACCGCCCAGGACCACACCCGGACAGCCCGGGACCGCCCCGACCGCCCGGGACCGCCCGGGACCGCCCCGGGACCGCCCGGGACCGCCCCGGACCGCCCGTGACCGCCCTAGAACGCCCGGGACCGCCCAGGACCGCGCGAGACCGCCCCGGACCGCCCGGGACCGCCTCGGACCGCCCGGGATCGCCCAGGACCGCCCGGGACCGCACTGGACCGCCCGGGACCGCCCTGGAACGCCCGGGACCGCCCGAGACCGCCCGGGACCACCCAGGACCGCCCGGGACCGCCCTAGACCGCCCGGGACCACCCGGGAGCGCCCGGGACCGCCCGGGACCGCCCCGGACCGCCCGGGACCACCCGGGACCGCCCGGGACCGCCCGGGACCGCCCGGGACCGCCCGGGACCGCCCGGGACCGCCCCGGACCGCCCGGGACCGCCCGGGACCGCCTGGGACCGCCCGGGACCGCCCTGGACCGCCAGGACCGCCCGGGACCGCCCGAGACCGCCCGGGACCACCCGGGACTGCCCGGGACTGCCCGGGACCGCCCGGGACCGCCCCGGAGCGCCTGGGAC
>NW_027423448.1:0-76410 GCF_048934315.1 Petromyzon marinus
GGACCGCCCGGACCGCCCCGGGACCGCCCCGGACCGCCCCGGACCGCCCCGGACCGCCCCGGACCGCCCGGGACCCGCCCCGGACCGCCCCGGACCGCCCGGACCGCCCCAAACCGCCCCGGACGGCCCCGGACCGCCCGGACCGCCCCGGACCGCCCCGGACCGCCCCGGACCGCCCCGGACCGCCCCGGACCGCCCCGGACCGCACCGGACCGCCCCGGACCGCCCCGGACCGCCCCGGACCGTCCCGGAACGCCCCGGACCGCCGCGGAACGCCCCGGACCGCCCCGGACCGCACCGGACCGCCCCGGACCGCCCCGGACCGCCCCGGACCGCCCGGACCGCCCCGGACCGCCCCGGACCGCCCCGGACCGCCCCGGACCGCCCCGGACCGCCCCCGGACCGCCCCGGACCGTCCCGGACCGCCCCGGACCGCCCCGGACCGCCCCGGACCGCCCCGGACTGCCCCGGACCGCCCCGGACCGCCCCGGACCGCCCCGGACCGCCCCGGACCGGCCCCGGTCTGCCCCGGACCGCCCCGGACCGCCCCGGACCGCCCCGGACCGCCCCGGACCGCCCCGGACCGCCCCGGACCGCCCCGGACCGCCCCGGACCGCCCGGACCGCCCCGGACCGCCCCGGACCGCCCCGGACCGCCCCGGACCGCCCGGACCGCCCGGACCGCCCCGGACCGCCCCGGACCGCCCCGGACCGCCCCGGACCGCCCCGGACCGCCCCGGACCGCCCCGGACCGCCCCGGACCGCCCCGGACCGCCCCGGACCGCCCCGGACCGCCCCGGACCGCCCCGGACCGCCCCGGACCGCCCCGGACCGCCCCGGACCGCCCCGGACCGCCCCGGACCGCCCCGGACCGCCCCGGACAGCCCCGGACCGCCCCGGACCGCCCCGACCGCCCCGGACCGCCCCGGACCGCCCCGGACCGCCCCGGACCGCCCCGGACCGCCCGGACCGCCCCGGACCGCCCCGGACCGCCCGGACCGCCCCGGACCGCCCCGGACCGCCCCGGACCGCCCCGAACCGCCCCGGACCGCCCCGGACCGCCCCGGACCGCCCCGGACCGCCCCGGACCGCCCCGGACCGCCCCGGACCGCCCCGGACCGCCCCGGACCGCCCCGGACCGCCCCGGACCGCCCCGGACGGCCCCGGACCGCCCCGGACCGCCCCGGACCGCCCCAAACCGCCCCGGACCGCCCCGGACCGCCCGGACCGCCCCGGACCGCCCCGGACCGCCCCGGACCGCCCCGGACCGCCCCGGACCGCCCCCGAACCGCCCCGGACCGTCCCGGACCGCCCCGGACCGCCCCGGACCGCCCCGGACCGCCCCGGACCGCCCCGGACTGCCCCGGACCGCCCCGGACCGCCCCGGACGCCCCGGACCGCCCCGGACGGCCCCGGTCTGCCCCGGACCGCCCCGGACCGCCCCGGACCGCCCCGGACCGCCCCGGACCGCCCCGGACCGCCCCGGACCGCCCCGGACCGCCCCGGACCGCCCCGGACCGCCCCGGACAGCCCCGGACCGCCCCGGACCGCCCCGGACCGCCCCGGACCGCCCCCGGACCGCCCCGGACCGCCCCGGACCGCCCCGGACCGCCCCGGACCGCCCCGGACCGCCCGGACCGCCCCGGACCGCCCCGGACCGCCCCGGACCGCCCCGAACCGCCCCGGACCGCCCCGGACCGCCCCGGACCGCCCCGGACCGCCCCGGACCGCCCCGGACCGCCCCGGACCGCCCCGGACCGCCCCGGACCGCCCCGGACCGCCCCGGACCGCCCCGGACCGCCCCGGACGGCCCCGGACCGCCCCGGACCGCCCCGGACCGCCCCAAACCGCCCCGGACCGCCCCGGACCGCCCGGACCGCCCCGGACCGCCCCGGACCGCCCCGGACCGCCCCGGACCGCCCCGGACCGCCCCGAACCGCCCCGGGACCGTCCCGGACCGCCCCGGACCGCCCCGGACCGCCCCGGACCGCCCCGGACCGCCCCGGACTGCCCCGGACCGCCCCGGACCGCCCCGGACCGCCCCGGACCGCCCCGGACGGCCCCGGTCTGCCCCGGACCGCCCCGGACCGCCCCGGACCGCCCCGGACCGCCCCGGACCGCCCCGGACCGCCCCGGACCGCCCCGGACCGCCCCGGACGGCCCCGGTCTGCCCCGGACCGCCCCGGACCGCCCCGGACCGCCCCGGACCGCCCCGGACCGCCCCGGACCGCCCCGGACCGCCCGGACCGCCCCGGACCGCCCCGGACCGCCCCGGACCGCCCCGGACCGCCCGGACCGCCCCGGACCGCCCCGGACCGCCCCGGACCGCCCGGACCGCCCCGGACCGCCCCGGACCGACTCGGACCGCCCCGGACCGCCCCGGACCGCCCCGGACCGCCCCGGACCGCCCCGGACCGCCCCGGACCGCCCCGGACCGCCCCGGACCGCCCCGGACCGCCCCGGACAGCCCCGGACCGCCCCAGACCGCCCCGGACCGCCCCGGACCGCCCCGGACCGCCCCGGACCGCCCCGGACCGCCCCGGACCGCCCCGGACCGCCCCGGACCGCCCGGACCGCCCCGGACCGCCCCGGACCGCCCCGGACCGCCCCGAACCGCCCCGGACCGCCCCGGACCGCCCCGGACCGCCCCGGACCGCCGCGGACCGCCCCGGACCGCCCCGGACCGCCCCGGACCGCCCCGGACCGCCCCGGACCGCCCCGGACCGCCCCGGACCGCCCCGGACCGCCCCGGACCGCCCCGGACGGCCCCGGACCGCCCCGGACCGCCCCGGACCGCCCCAAACCGCCCCGGACCGCCCCCGGACCGCCCGGACCGCCCCGGACCGCCCCGGACCGCCCCGGACCGCCCCGGACCGCCCCGGACCGCCCCGGACCGCCCCGGACCGCCCCGAACCGCCCCGGACCGTCCCGGACCGCCCCGGACCGCCCCGGACCGCCCCGGACCGCCCCGAACCGCCCCGGACTGCCCCGGACCGCCCCGGACCGCCCCGGACCGCCCCGGACCGCCCCGGACGGCCCCGGTCTGCCCCGGACCGCCCCGGACCGCCCCGGACCGCCCCGGACCGCCCCGGACCGCCCCGGACCGCCCGGACCGCCCCGGACCGCCCCGGACCGCCCCGGACCGCCCCGGACCGCCCCGACCGCCCCGGACCGCCCGGACCGCCCCGGACCGCCCCGGACCGCCCCGGACCGCCCGGACCGCCCCGGACCGCCCCGGACCGCCCCGGACCGCCCCGGACCGCCCCGAACCGCCCCGGACCGCCCGGACCGCCCGGACCGCCCCGGACCGCCCCGGACCGCCCCGGACCGCCCCGGACCGCCCGGACCGCCCGGACCGCCCCGGACCGCCCCGGACCGCCCCGGACCGCCCCAAACCGCCCCGGACGGCCCCGGACCGCCCGGACCGCCCCGGACCGCCCCGGACCGCCCCGGACCGCCCCGGACCGCCCCGGACCGCCCCGGACCGCCCCGGACCGCACCGGACCGCCCCGGACCGCCCCGGACCGCCCCGGACCACCCCGGACCGTCCCGGACCGCACCGGACCGCCCCGGACCGCCCCGGACCGCCCTGGACCGCCCCGGACCGCCCCGGACCGCACTGGACCGCCCCGGACCGCCCCGGACCGCCTCGGACCGCCCCGGACCGCCCCGGACCGCCGCGGAACGCCCCGGACCGCCCCGGACCGCACCGGACCGCCCCGGACCGCCCCGGACCGCCCGGACCGCCCGGACCGCCCCGGACCGCCCCGGACCGCCCCGGACCGCCCCGGACCGCCCCGGACCGCCCCGAACCGCCCCGGACCGCCCCGGACCGCCCCGGACCGCCCCGGACCGCCCCGGACCGCCCCGGACTGCCCCGGACCGCCCCGGACCGCCCCGGACCGCCCCGGACCGCCCCGGACGGCCCCGGTCTGCCCCGGACCGCCCCGGACCGCCCCGGACCGCCCCGGACCGCCCCGGACCGCCCCGGACCGCCCCGGACCGCCCCGGACCGCCCGGACCGCCCCGGACCGCCCCGGACCGCCCGGACCGCCCCGGACCGCCCCGGACCGCCGCGGAACGCCCCGGACCGCCCCGGACCGCACCGGACCGCCCCGGACCGCCCCGGACCGCCCCGGACCGCCCGGACCGCCCCGGACCGCCCCGGACCGCCCCGGACCGCCCCGGACCGCCCCGGACCGCCCCGGACCGCCCCGGACCGCCCCGAACCGCCCCGGACCGCCCGGACCGCCCCGGACCGCCCCGGACCGCCCCGGACTGCCCCGGACCGCCCCGGACCGCCCCGGACCGCCCCGGACCGCCCCGGACGGCCCCGGTCTGCCCCGGACCGCCCCGGACCGCCCCGGACCGCCCCGGACCGCCCCGGACCGCCCCGGACCGCCCCGGACCGCCCCGGACCGCCCGGACCGCCCCGGACCGCCCCGGACCGCCCCGGAGCGCCCCGGACCGCCCGGACCGCCCGGACCGCCCCGGACCGCCCCGGACCGCCCCGGACCGCCCCGGACCGCCCCGGACCGACTCGGACCGCCCCGGACCGCCCCGGACCGCCCCGGACCGCCCCGGACCGCCCCGGACCGCCCCGGACCGCCCCGGACCGCCCCGGACCGCCCCGGACCGCCCCGGACCGCCCCGGACAGCCCCGGACCGCCCCAGACCGCCCCGGACCGCCCCGGACCGCCCCGGACCGCCCCGGACCGCCCCGGACCGCCCCGGACCGCCCCGGACCGCCCCGGACCGCCCGGACCGCCCCGGACCGCCCCGGACCGCCCCGGACCGCCCCGGACCGCCCCGGACCGCCCCGGACCGCCCCGGACCGCCCCGGACCGCCCCGGACCGCCCCGGACCGCCCCGGACCGCCCCGGACCGCCCCGGACCGCCCCGGACCGCCCCGGACCGCCCCGGACCGCCCCGGACCGCCCCGGACCGCCCCGGACCGCCCCGGACCGCCCCGGACCGCCCCGGACCGCCCCGGACAGCCCCGGACCGCCCCGGACCGCCCCGGACCGCCCCGGACCGCCCCGGACCGCCCCGGACCGCCCCGGACCGCCCCGGACCGCCCCGGACCGCCCCGGACCGCCCCGGACCGCCCGGACCGCCCCGGACCGCCCCGGACCGCCCCGGACCGCCCCGAACCGCCCCGGACCGCCCCGGACCGCCCCGGACCGCCCCGGACCGCCCCGGACCGCCCCGGACCGCCCCGGACCGCCCCGGACCGCCCCGGACCGCCCCGGACGGCCCCGGACCGCCCGGACCGCCCCGGACCGCCCCAAACCGCCCCGGACCGCCCCGGACCGCCCGGACCGCCCCGGACCGCCCCGGACCGCCCCGGAACCGCCCCGGACCGCCCCGGACCGCCCCGAACCGCCCCGGACCGTCCCGGACCGCCCCGGACCGCCCCGGACCGCCCCGGACCGCCCCGGACCGCCCCGGACCGCCCCGGACCGCCCCGGACCGCCCCGGACGGCCCCGGTCTGCCCCGGACCGCCCCGGACCGCCCGGACCGCCCCGGACCGCCCCGGACCGCCCCGGACCGCCCCGGACCGCCCCGGACCGCCCCGGACCGCCCCGGACCGCCCCGGACCGCCCCGGACCGCCCCGAACCGCCCCGGACCGTCCCGGACCGCCCCGGACCGCCCCGGACCGCCCCGGACCGCCCCGGACCGCCCCGGACTGCCCGGACCGCCCCGGACCGCCCCGGACCGCCCGGACCGCCCCGGACGGCCCCGGTCGCCCGGACCGCCCCGGACCGCCCCGGACCGCCCCGGACCGCCCCGGACCGCCCCGGACCGCCCCGGACCGCCCCGGACCGCCCCGGACCGCCCGGACCGCCCGGACCGCCCCGGACCGCCCCGGACCGCCCCGGACCGCCCCGGACCGCCCCGGACCGCCCCGGACCGCCCCGGACCGCCCCGGACCGCCCCGGACCGCCCCGGACCGCCCCGGACCGCCCCGACCGACTCGGACCGCCCCGGACCGCCCCGGACCGCCCCGGACCGCCCCGGACCGCCCCGGACCGCCCCGGACCGCCCCGGACCGCCCCGGACCGCCCCGGACAGCCCCGGACCGCCCCAGACCGCCCGGACCGCCCCGGACCGCCCCGGACCGCCCCGGACCGCCCCGGACCGCCCCGGACCGCCCGGACCGCCCCGGACCGCCCGGACCGCCCCGGACCGCCCCGGACCGCCCCGGACCGCCCCGAACCGCCCCGGACCGCCCCGGACCGCCCCGGACCGCCCCGGACCGCCGCGGACCGCCCCGGACCGCCCCGGACCGCCCCGGACCGCCCCGGACCGCCCCGGACCGCCCCGGACCGCCCCGGACCGCCCGGACCGCCCCGGACCGGCCCGGACCGCCCCGGACCGCCCCGGACCGCCCCGGACCGCCCCGGACCGCCCCGGACCGCCCCGGACCGCCCCGGACCGCCCCAGACCGCCCCGGACCGCCCCGGACCGCCCCGGACCGCCCCGGACCGCCCCGGACGGCCCCGGACCTGCCCCGGACCGCCCCGGACCGCCCCGGACCGCCCCGGACCGCCCCGGACCGCCCCGGACCGCCCCGGACCGCCCCGGACCGCCCCGGACCGCCCCGGACCGCCCCGGACCGCCCCGGACCGCCCGGACCGCCCCGGACCGCCCCGGACCGCCCCGGACCGCCCCGGACCGCCCGGACCGCCCCGGACCGCCCCGGACCGCCCCGGACCGCCCCGGACCGCCCGGACCGCCCCGGACCGCCCCGGACCGCCCCGGACCGCCCCGGACCGCCCGGACCGCCCCGGACCGCCCCGGACCGCCCCGGACCGCCCCGGACCGCCCGGACCGCCCCGGACCGCCCCGGACCGCCCCGGACCGCCCCGGACCGCCCCGGACCGCCCCGGACCGCCCCGGACCGCCCCGGACCGCCCCGGACCGCCCCGGACCGCCCCGGACCGCCCCGGACCGCCCCGGACCGCCCCGGACCGCCCCGGACCGCCCCGGACCGCCCGGACCGCCCCGGACCGCCCCGGACCGCCCCGGACCGCCCCAAACCGCCCCGGACGGCCCCGGACCGCCCGGACCGCCCCGGACCGCCCCGGACCGCCCCGGACCGCCCCGGACCGCCCCGGACCGCCCCGGACCGCACCGGACCGCCCCGGACCGCCCCGGACCGCCCCGGACCACCCCGGACCGTCCCGGACCGCACCAAACCGCCCCGGACCGCCCCGGACCGCCCGGACCGCCCCGGACCGCCCCGGACCGCCCCGGACCGCCCCGGACCGCCCCGGACCGCCCGGACCGCCCCGAACCGCCCCGGACCGTCCCGGACCGCCCCGGACCGCCCCGGACCGCCCCGGACCGCCCCGGACCGCCCCGGACCTGCCCCGGACCGCCCCGGACCGCCCCGGACCGCCCCGGACCGCCCCGGACCGCCCCGGACCGCCCCGGACCGCCCCGGACCGCCCCGGACCGCCCCGGACCGCCCCGGACCGCCCCGGACCGCCCCGGACCGCCCGGACCGCCCCGGACCGCCCCGGACCGCCCCGGACCGCCCCGGACCGCCCCGGACCGCCCCGGACCGCCCCGGACCGCCCCGAACCGCCCCGGACCGCCCCGGACCGCCCCGGACCGCCCGGACCGCCCCGGACCGCCCCGGACCGCCCCGGACCGCCCCGGACCGCCCCGGACCGCCCGGACCGCCCCGGACCGCCCCGGACCGCCCCGGACCGCCCCGGACCGCCCCGGACCGCCCCGGACCGCCCCAAACCGCCCCGGACCGCCCCGGACCGCCCGGACCGCACCGGACCGCCCCGGACCGCCCCGGACCGCCCCGGACCGCCCCGAACCGCCCCGGACCGCCCCGGACTGCCCCGGACCACCCCGGACCGCCCCGGACCGCCCCGGACCGCCCCGGACCGCCCCAAACCGCCCCGGACCGCCCCGGACCGCCCCGGACCGCCCCGGACCGCCCCGGACCGCCCCGGGACCGCCCCGGACCGCCCCGGACCGCCCCGGACCGCCCCGGACCGCCCCGGACCGCCCCGGACCGCCCCGGACCGCCCCGGACCGCCCCGGACCGCCCCGGACCGCCCCAAACCGCCCCGGACCGCCCCGGACCGCCCCGGACCGCCCCGGACCGCCCCGGACCGCCCCGGACCGCCCCGGACCGCCCCGGACCGCCCCGGACCGCCCCGGACCGCCCCAAACCGCCCCGGACCGCCCCGGACCGCCCGGACCGCACCGGACCGCCCCGGACCGCCCCGGACCGCCCCGGACCGCCCCGAACCGCCCCGGACCGCCCCGGACTGCCCCGGACCACCCCGGACCGCCCCGGACCGCCCCGGACCGCCCCGGACCGCCCCAAACCGCCCCGGACCGCCCCGGACCGCCCCGGACCGCCCCGGACCGCCCCGGACCGCCCCGGACCGCCCCGGACCGCCCCGGACCGCCCCGGACCGCCCCGGACCGCCCCGGACCGCCCCAAACCGCCCCGGACCGCCCCGGACCGCCCCGGACCGCCCCGGACCGCCCCGGACCGCCCCGGACCGCCCCGGACCGCCCCGGACCGCCCCGGACCGCCCCGGACGGCCCCGGACCGCCCCGGACCGCCCCGGACCGCCCCAAACCGCCCCGGACCGCCCCGGACCGCCCGGACCGCCCCGGACCGCCCCGGACCGCCCCGGACCGCCCCGGACCGCCCCGGACCGCCCCGGACCGCCCCGGACCGCCCCGGACCGCCCCGGACCGCCCCGGACTGCCCCGGACCGCCCCGGACCGCCCCGGACCGCCCCGGACCGCCCCGGACGGCCCCGGTCTGCCCCGGACCGCCCCGGACCGCCCCGGACCGCCCCGGACCGCCCCGGACCGACCCGGACCGCCCCGGACCGCCCCGGACCGCCCCGGACCGCCCCGGACGGCCCCGGACCGCCCCGGACCGCCCCGGACCGCCCCAAACCGCCCCGGACCGCCCCGGACCGCCCGGACCGCCCGGACCGCCCCGGACCGCCCCGGACCGCCCCGGACCGCCCCGGACCGCCCCGGACCGCCCCGGACCGCCCCGGACCGCCCCGGACCGCCCCGGACCGCCCCGAACCGCCCCGGACCGTCCCGGACCGCCCCGGACCGCCCCGGACCGCCCCGGACCGCCCCGGACCGCCCCGGACTGCCCCGGACCGCCCCGGACCGCCCCAAACCGCCCCGGACCGCCCCGGACCGCCCCGGACCGCCCCGGACCGCCCCGGACCGCCCCGGACCGCCCCGGACCGCCCCGGACCGCCCCAAACCGCCCCGGACCGCCCCGGACCGCCCCGGACCGCCCCGGACCGCCCCGGACCGCCCCGGACCGCCCCGGACCGCCCCGGACGGCCCCGGACCGCCCCGGACCGCCCCGGACCGCCCCAAACCGCCCCGGACCGCCCCGGACCGCCCGGACCGCCCCGGACCGCCCCGGACCGCCCCGGACCGCCCCGGACCGCCCCGGACCGCCCCGGACCGCCCCGGACCGCCCCGGACTGCCCGGACCGCCCCGGACCGCCCCGGACCGCCCCGGACCGCCCCGGACGGCCCCGGTCTGCCCCGGACCGCCCCGGACCGCCCCGGACCGCCCCGGACCGCCCCGGACCGACCCGGACCGCCCCGGACCGCCCCGGACCGCCCCGGACCGCCCCGGACGGCCCCGGACCGCCCCGGACCGCCCCGGACCGCCCCAAACCGCCCCGGACCGCCCCGGACCGCCCGGACCGCCCCGGACCGCCCCGGACCGCCCCGGACCGCCCCGGACCGCCCCGGACCGCCCCGGACCGCCCCGGACCGCCCCGGACCGCCCCGAACCGCCCCGGACCGTCCCGGACCGCCCCGGACCGCCCCAGACCGCCCCGGGACCGCCCCGGACCGCCCCGGACTGCCCCGGACCGCCCCGGACCGCCCCGGACCGCCCCGGACCGCCCCGGACGGCCCCGGTCTGCCCCGGACCGCCCCGGACCGCCCCGGACCGCCCCGGCCCGCCCCGGACGGCCCCGGTCTGCCCCGGACCGCCCCGGACCGCCCCGGACCGCCCCGGACCGCCCCGGACCGCCCCGGACCGCCCCGGACCGCCCCGGACCGCCCCGGACCGCCCCGGACCGCCCCGGACCGCCCGGACCGCCCCGGACCGCCCCGGACCGCCCCGGACCGCCCCAGACCGCCCCGGACCGCCCCGGACCGACTCGGACCGCCCCGGACCGCCCCGGACCGCCCCGGACCGCCCCGGACCGCCCCGGACCGCCCCGGACCGCCCCGGACCGCCCCGGACCGCCCCGGACAGCCCCGGACCGCCCCAGACCGCCCCGGACCGCCCCGGACCGCCCCGGACCGCCCCGGACCGCCCCGGACCGCCTTGGACCGCCCCGGACCGCCCGGACCGCCCCGGGACCGCCCCGGACCGCCCCGGACCGCCCCGGACCGCCCCGGACCGCCCCGGACCGCCCCGGACGGCCCCGGACCGCCCCGGACCGCCCCGGACCGCCCCAAACCGCCCCGGACCGCCCCGGACCGCCCGGACCGCCCCGGACCGCCCCGGACCGCCCCGGACCGCCCCGGACCGCCCCGGACCGCCCCGAACCGCCCCGGACCGTCCCGGACCGCCCCGGACCGCCCCGGACCGCCCCGGACCGCCCCGGACCGCCCCGGACAGCCCCGGACCGCCCCGGACCGCCCGGACCGCCCCGGACCGCCCCGGACGGCCCCGGTCTGCCCCGGACCGCCCCGGACCGCCCCGGACCGCCCCGGACCGCCCCGGACCGCCCCAAACCGCCCCGGACCGCCCCGGACCGCCCCGGACCGCCCCGGACCGCCCCGGACCGCCCCGGACCGCCCCGGACCGCCTCGGACCGCCCCGGACCGCCCCGGCCCCGCCTCGGACCGCCCCGGACCGCCCCGGACCGCCTGGGACCGCCCCGGACCGCCTCGGACCGCCCCGGACCGCCCCCGGACCGCCCCCGACCGCCCCGACCGCCCCGGTCCGCCCCGGACCGCCCCGGACCGCCCCGGACCGCCCCGGACCGCCCCGGACCGCCCCGGACCGCCCCGGACCGCCCCGGACCGCCCCGGACCGCCCCGGACTGCCTCGGACCGCCCCGGACCGCCCCGGACCACCCCGGACCGCCTCGGACCGCCCCGGACCGCCCCGGACCGCCCCGGACCGCCCCGGACCGCCCCGGACCGCCCCGGACCGCCCCGGACCGCCCCAAACCGCCCCGGACGGCCCCGGACCGCCCGGACCGCCCCGGACCGCCCCGGACCGCCCCGGACCGCCCCCGGACCGCCCCGGACCGCCCCGGACCGCCCCGGACCGCCCCGGACCGCCCCGGACCGCCCCGGACCGCCCCGGACCGCCTCGGACCGCCCCGGACCGCCCCGGACCGCCTCGGACCGCCCCGGACCGCCCCGACCGCCTCGGACCGCCCCGGACCGCCTCGGACCGCCCCGGACCGCCCCGGACCGCCCCCGACCGCCCCGGACAGCCCCGGTCCGCCCCGGACCGCCCCGGACCGCCCCGGACCGCCCCGGACCGCCCCGGACCGCCCCGGACCGCCTCGGACCGCCCCGGACCGCCCCGGACCACCCCGGACCGCCTCGGACCGCCCCGGACCGCCCCGGACCGCCTCGGACCGCCCCGGACCGCCTCGGACCGCCCCCGGACCGCCCCGGACCGCCCCCGACCGCCCCGGACCGCCCCGGTCCGCCCCGGACCGCCCCGGAATGCCCCGGACCGCCCCGGACCGCCCCGGACCGCCCCGGACCGCCCCGGACCGCCCCGGACCGCTCCGGACCGCCCCGGACCGCCCCGGACCGACCCGGACCGCCCGGACCGCCCCGGACCGCCCCGGACCGCCCCGGACCGCCCCGGACCGCCCCGGACCGCCCCGGACCGCCCCAAACCGCCCCGGACGGCCCCGGACCGCCCGGACCGCCCCGGACCGCCCCGGACCGCCCCGGACCGCCCCGGACCGCCCCGGACCGCCCCGGACCGCCCCGGACCGCACCGGACCGCCCCGGACCGCCCCGGACCGCCCCGGACCACCCCGGACCGTCCCGGACCGCCCCGGACCGCCCCGGACCGCCCCGGACCGCCCCGGACCGCCCCGGACCGCCCCGGACCGCACCGGACCGCCCCGGACCGCCCCAGACCGCCTCGGACCGCCCCGGACCGCCCCGGACCGCCGCGGACCGCCCCGGACCGCCCCGGACCGCACCGGACCGCCCCGGACCGCCCCGGACCGCCCCGGACCGCCCCGGACCGCCCCGGACCGCCCCAAACCGCCCCGGACGGCCCCGGACCGCCCGGACCGCCCCGGACCGCCCCGGACCGCCCCGGACCGCCCCGGACCGCCCCGGACCGCACCGGACCGCCCCGGACCGCCCCGGACCGCCCCGGACCACCCCGGACCGTCCCGGACCGCCCCGGACCGCCCCGGACCGCCCCGGACCGCCCCGGACCGCACCGGACCGCCCCGGACCGCCCCGGACCGCCTCGGACCGCCCCGGACCGCCCCGGACCGCCGCGGACCGCCCCGGACCGCCCCGGACCGCACCGGACCGCCCCGGACCGCCCCGGACCGCCTCGGACCGCCCCGGACCGCCCCGGACCGCCGCGGACCGCCCCGGACCGCCCCGGACCGCCCCGGACCGCCTCGGACCGCCCCGGACCGCCTCGGACCGCCCCGGACCGCCCCGGACCGCCCCCGACCGCCCCGGACCGCCCCGGACCGCCCCGGACCGCCCCGGAATGCCCCGGACCGCCCCGGACCGCCCCGGACCGCCCCGGACCGCCCCGGACCGCCCCAAACCGCCCCGGACCGCCCCGGACCGCCCCGGACCGCCCCGGACCGCCCCGGACCGCCCCGGACCGCCCCGGACCGTCCCGGACCGCCCCGGACCGCCCCGGACCGCCCCGGACCGCCCCGGACCGCCCCGGACTGCCCCGGCCGCCCAGGACCGCCCCGGACCGCACCGGACCGCCCCGGACCGCCCCGGACCGCCCCGGACCGACCAGGACCGCCCCGGACCGCCCCGGACCGCCCCGGACCGCCCCGGACAGCCCCGGACCGCCCCAGACCGCCCCGGACCGCCCCGGACCGCCCCGGACCGCCCCGGACCGCCCCGGACAGCCCCGGACCGCCCCAGACCGCCCCGGACCGCCCCGGACCGCCCCGGACCGCCCCGGACCGCCCCGGACCGCCCCGGACCGCCCCGGACCGCCCGGACCGCCCCGGACCGCCCCGGACCGCCCCGGACCGCCCCGGACCGCCCCGGACCGCCCCGGACCGCCCCGGACCGCCCCGGACCGCCCCGGACCGCCCCGGACCGCCCCGGACCGCCCCGGACCGCCCCGGACCGCCCCGGACCGCCCCGGACCGCCCCGGACCGCCCCGGACCGCCCCGGACCGCCCCGGACCGCCCCAAATCGCCCCGGACCGCCCCGGACCGCCCGGACCGCCCCGGACCGCCCCGGGACCGCCCCGGACCGCCCCGGACCGCCCCGGACCGCCCCGAACCGCCCGGACCGTCCCGGACCGCCCCGGACCGCCCCGGACCGCCCCGGACCGCCCCGGACCGCCCTGGACTGCCCCGGACCGCCCCGGACCGCCCCGGACCGCCCCGGACCGCCCCGGACGGCCCCGGTCTGCCCCGGACCGCCCCGGACCGCCCCGGACCGCCCCGGACCGCCCCGGACCGCCCCGGACCGCCCCGGACCGCCCCGGACCGCCCCGGACCGCCCCGGACCGCCCGGACCGCCCCGGACCGCCCCGGACCGCCCCGGACCGCCCCGGACCGCCCGGACCGCCCCGGACCGCCCCGGACCGCCCCGGACCGCCCCGGACCGCCCCGGACCGCCCCGGACCGCCCCGGACCGCCCCGGACCGCCCCGGACCGCCCGGACCGCCCCGGACCGCCCCGGACCGCCCCGGACCGCCCCGGAACCGCCCCGGACCGCCCCGGACCGCCCCGGACCGCCCCGGACCGCCCCGGACCGCCCCGGACCGCCCCGGACCGCCCCGGACCGCCCCGCGACCGCCCCGGACCGCCCCGGACCGCCCCGGACCGCCCCAAACCGCCCCGGGACCGCCCCGGACCGCCCCGGACCGCCCCGGACCGCCCCGGACCGCCCCGGACCGCCCCGGACCGCCCCGGACCGCCCCGGACCGCCCCGGACCGCCCCGGACCGCCCCGGACCGCCCCGGACCGCCCCAAACCGCCCCGGACCGCCCCGGACCGCCCGGACCGCCCCGGACCGCCCCGGACCGCCCCGGACCGCCCCGGACCGCCCCGGACCGCCCCGGACCGCCCCGAACCGCCCCGGACCGTCCCGGACCGCCCCGGACCGCCCCGGACCGCCCCGAACCGCCCCGGACCGTCCCGGACCGCCCCGGACCGCCCCGGACCGCCCCGGACCGCCCCGGACCGCCCCGGACTGCCCCGGACCGCCCCGGACCGCCCCGGACCGCCCCGGACCGCCCCGGACGGCCCCGGACCGCCCCGGACCGCCCCCGACCGCCCCGGACCGCCCCGGACCGCCCCGAACCGCCCCGGACCGTCCCGGACCGCCCCGGACCGCCCCGGACCGCCCCGGACCGCCCCGGACTGCCCCGGACCGCCCCGGACCGCCCCGGACCGCCCCGGACCGCCCCGGACGGCCCCGGTCTGCCCCGGACCGCCCCGGACCGCCCCGGACCGCCCCGGACCGCCCCGGACCGCCCCGGACCGCCCCGGACCGCCCCGGACCGCCCGGACCGCCCCGGACCGCCCCGGACCGCCCCGGACCGCCCCGGACCGCCCCGGGACCGCCCCGGACCGCCCCCCGGACCGCCCCGGACCGCCCCGGACCGCCCCCGGACCGCCCCAAACCGCCCCGGACCGCCCCGGACCGCCCGGACCGCCCCGGACCGCCCCGGACCGCCCCGGACCGCCCCGAACCGCCCCGGACCGCCCCGGACCGCCCCGGACCGCCCCGGACCGCCCCGGACCGCCCCGGACCGCCCCGGACCGCCCCGGACCGCCCCGGACCACCCCGGACCGCCCCGGACCGCCCCGGACCGCCCCGGACCGCCCCAAACCGCCCCGGACCGACCCGGACCGCCCCGGACCGCCCCGGACCGCCCCGGACCGCCCCGGACCGCCCCGGACCGCCCCGGATCGCCCCGGACCGCCCCGGACCGCCCCGGACCGCCCCCGGACCGCCCCAAACCGCCCCGGACCGCCCCGGACCGCCCGGACCGCCCCGGACCGCCCCGGACCGCCCCGGACCGCCCCGGACCGCCCCGGACCGCCCCGGACCGCCCCGAACCGCCCCGGACCGTCCCGGACCGCCCCGGACCGCCCCGGACCGCCCCGGACCGCCCCGGACCGCCCCGGTCTGCCCCGGACCGCCCCGGACCGCCCCGGACCGCCCCGGACCGCCCCGGACCGCCCCGGACCGCCCCGGACCGCCCCGGACCGCCCGGACCGCCCCGGACCGGCCCGGACCGCCCCGGACCGCCCCGGACCGCCCGGACCGCCCCGGACCGCCCCGGACCGCCCCGGACCGCCCCGGACCGCCCCGGACCGCCCCAAACCGCCCCGGACCGCCCCGGACCGCCCGGACCGCCCCGGACCGCCCCGGACCGCCCCGGACCGCCCCGAACCGCCCCGGACCGCCCCGGACCGCCCCGGACCGCCCCGGACCGCCCCGGACCGCCCCGGACCACCCCGGACCGCCCCGGACCGCCCCGGACCGCCCCGGACCGCCCCAAACCGCCCCGGACCGCCCCGGACCGCCCCGGACCGCCCCGGACCCGCCCCGGACCGCCCCCGGACCGCCCCGGATCGCCCCGGACCGCCCCGGACCGCCCCGGACCGCCCCGGACCGCCCCGGACCGCCCCGGACCGCCCCGGACCGCCCCGGACCGCCCCAAACCGCCCCGGACCGCCCCGGACCGCCCCGGACCGCCCCGGACCGCCCCGGACCGCCCCGGACCGCCCCAAACCGCCCCAAACCGCCCCGGACCGCCCCGGACCGCCCGGACCGCCCCGGACCGCCCCGGACCGCCCCGGACCGCCCCGGACCGCCCCGGACCGCCCCGGACCGCCCCGGACCGCCCCGGACCGCCCCGGACCGCCCCGGACCGCCCCGGACCGCCCCGGACCGCCCCGGACCGCCCCAAACCGCCCCGGACCGCCCCGGACCGCCCCGGACCGCCCCGGACCGCCTCGGACCGCCCCGGACCGCCCCGGACCGCCTCGGACCGCCCTGGACCGCCCCGGACCGCCTCGGACCGCCCCGGACCGCCTCGGACCGCCCTGGACCGCCCCGGACCGCCCCCGACCGCCCCGGACCGCCCCGGTCCGCCCCGGAACGCCCCGGAATGCCCCGGACCGCCACGGACCGCCCCGGACCGCCCCGGACCGCCCCGGACCGCCCCGGACCGCCCCGGACCGCTCCGGACCGCCCCGGACCGCCCCGGACCGACCCGGACCGCCCCGGACCGCCCGGACCGCCCCGGACCGCCCCGGACCGCCCCGGACCGCCCCGGACCGCCCCGGACCGCCCCGGACCGCCCGGACCGCCCCGGACCGCCCCGGACCGCCCCGGACCGCCCCGGACCGCCCGGACCGCCCCGGACCGCCCCGGACTGCCCCGGACCGCCCCGGACCGCCCCGGACCGCCCCGGACTGCCCCGGACCGCCCCGGACCGCCCCGAACCGCCCCGGACCGTCCCGGACCGCCCGCCCCGGACCGCCCCGGACCGCCCCGGACCGCCCCGGACCGCCCCGGACCGCCCAGGACCGCCCCGGACCGCACCGGACCGCCCCGGACCGCCCCGGACCGCCCCGGACCGCCCAGGACCGCCCCGGACCACCCCGGACCGCCTCGGACCGCCCCGGACCGCCCCGGACCGCCCCGGACCGCCCCGGACCGCCCCGGACCGCCCCGGACCGCCCCGGACCGCCCCGGACCGCCCCGGACCGCCCCAAACCGCCCCGGACCGCCCCGGACCGCCCCGGACCGCCCCGGACCGCCCCGGACCGCCCCGGACCGCCCCAAACCGCCCCGGACCGCCCCGGACCGCCCGGACCGCCCCGGACCGCCCCGGACCGCCCCGGACCGCCCCGAACCGCCCCGGACCGCCCCGGACCGCCCCGGACCGCCCCGGACCGCCCCGGACCGCCCCGGACCGCCCCGGACCGCCCCGGACCGCCCTGGACCGCCCCGGACCGCCCCGGACCGCCCCGGACCGCCCCAAACCGCCCCGGACCGCCCCGGACCGCCCCGGACCGCCCCGGACCGCCCGGACCGCCCCGGATCGCCCCGGACCGCCCCGGACCGCCCCGGACCGCCCCGGACCGCCCCGGACCGCCCCGGACCGCCCCGGACCGCCCCAAACCGCCCCGGACCGCCCCGGACCGCCCCGGACCGCCCCGGACCGCCCCGGACCGCCCCGGACCGCCCCAAACCGCCCCAAACCGCCCCGGACCGCCCCGAACCGCCCGGACCGCCCCGGACCGCCCCGGACCGCCCCGGACCGCCCCGGACCGCCCCGGACCGCCCCGGACCGCCCCGGACCGCCCCGGACCGCCCCGGACCGCCCCGGACCGCCCCGGACCGCCCCGGACCGCCCCGGACCGCCCCAAACCGCCCCGGACCGCCCCGGACCGCCCCGGACCGCCCCGGACCGCCTCGGACCGCCCCGGGACCGCCCCGGACCGCCTCGGACCGCCCTGGACCGCCCCGGACCGCCTCGGACCGCCCCGGGACCGCCTCGGACCGCCCTGGACCGCCCCGGACCGCCCCCGACCGCCCCGGACCGCCCCGGTCCGCCCCGGACCGCCCCGGAATGCCCCGGACCGCCACGGACCGCCCCGAACCGCCCCGGACCGCCCCGGACCGCCCTGGACCGCCCCGGACCGCCCCGGACCGCCCCGGACCGCCCCGGACCGCCCCGGACCGCCCCGGACCGCCCCGGACCGCCCCGGACCGCCCCGGACCGCCCCGGACCGCCCCGGACCGCCCCGGACTGCCCCGGACCGCCCCGGACCGCCCCGGACCGCCCCGGACCGCCCCGGACGTCCCGGACCGCTCCGGACCGCCCCGGACCGCCCCGGACCGCCCCGGACCGCCCCGGACCGCCCCGGACCGCCCCGGACCGCCTCGGACCGCCCCGGACCGCCTCGGACCGCCCCGGACCGCCCCGGACCGCCCCCGACCGCCCCGGACCGCCCCGGTCCGCCCCGGACCGCCCCGGAATGCCCCGGACCGCCCCGGACCGCCCCGGACCGCCCCGGACCGCCTCGGACCGCCCCGGACCGCCCCGGAATGCCCCGGACCGCCCCGGACCGCCCCGGACCGCCCCGGACCGCCCCGGACCGCCCCGGACCGCCCCGGACCGCCCCGGACCGCCCCGGACCGCCCCGGACCGCCCCGGACTGCCCCGGACCGCCCCAAACCGCCCCGGACCGCCCCGGACCGCCCCGGACCGCCCCGGACCGCCCCGGACCGCCCCGGACCGCCCCGGACCGCCCCAGACCGCCCCGGACCGCCCCGGACCGCCCCGGACCGCCTCGGACCGCCCCGGACCGCCTCGGACCGCCCCGGACCGCCCCGGACCGCCCCCGACCGCCCCGGACCGCCCCGGTCCGCCCCGGACCGCCCCGGAATGCCCCGGACCGCCCCGGACCGCCCCGGACCGCCCCGGACCGCCCCGGACCGCCCCGGACCGCTCCGGACCGCCCCGGACCGCCCCGGACCGCCCCGGACCGCCCCGGACCGCCCCGGACCGCCCCGGACCGCCCCGGACCGCCCCGGACCGCCCCGGACCGCCCCGGACCGCCCCAAACCGCCCCGGACCGCCCCGGACCGCCCGGACCGCCCCGGACCGCCCCGGACCGCCCCGGACCGCCCCGAACCGCCCCGGACCGCCCCGGACCGCCTGGACCGCCCCGGACCGCCCCGGACCGCCCCGGACCGCCCCGGACCGCCCCGGACCGCCCCGGACCGCCCCGGACCGCCCCGGACCGCCCGGACCGCCCGGACCGCCCCGGACCGCCCCGGACTGCCCCGGACCGCCCCGGACCGCCCCGGACCGCCCCGGACCGCCCCGGACCGTCCCGGACCGCTCCGGACCGCCCCGGACCGCCCCGGACCGCCCCGGACCGCCCCGGACCGCCCCGGACCGCCCCGGACCGCCCCGGACCGCCTCGGACCGCCCCGGACCGCCCCGGACCGCCCCCGACCGCCCCGGACCGCCCCGGTCCGCCCCGGACCGCCCCGGAATGCCCCGGACCGCCCCGGACCGCCCCGGACCGCCCCGGACCGCCCCGGACCGCCCCGGACCGCCCCGGAATGCCCCGGACCGCCCCGGACCGCCCCGGACCGCCCCGGACCGCCCCGGACCGCCCCGGACCGCCCCGGACCGCCCCGGACCGCCCCGGACCGCCCCGGACCGCCCCGGACCGCCCCGGACCGCCCCGGACCGCCCCGGACCGCCCCGGACCGCCCCGGACCGCCCCGGACCGCACCGGACCGCCCCGGACCGCCCCGGACCGCCCCGGACCGCCCCGGACCGTCCCGGACCGCCCCGGACCGCCCCGGACCGCCCCGGACCGCCCCGGACCGCCCCGGACCGCCCCGGACCGCCCAGGACCGCCCCGGACCGCACCAGACCGCCCCGGACCGCCCCGGACCGCCTCGGACCGCCCCGGACCGCCCCGGACCGCCGCGGACCGCCCCGGACCGCCCCGGACCGCCCCGGACCGCCCCGGTCCCGCCTCCGACCGCCCCGGACCGCCTCGGACCGCCCCGGACCGCCCCGGACCGCCCCCGACCGCCCCGGACCGCCCCGGACCGCCCCGGATCGCCCCGGAATGCCCGGGACCGCCCCGGACCGCCCCGGACCGCCCCGGACCGCCCCGGACTGCCCCAAACCGCCCCGGACCGCCCCGGACCGCCCGGACCGCCCCGGACCGCCCCGGACTGCCCCGGACCGCCCCGGACCGCCCCGGACCGCCCCGGACCGCCCCGGACCGCCCCGAACCGCCCCGGACCGTCCCGGACCGCCCCGGACCGCCCCGGACCGCCCCGGACCGCCCCGGACCGCCCAGGACCGCCCCGGACCGCACCGGACCGCCCCGGACCGCCCCGGACCGCCCCGGACCGCCCAGGACCGCCCCGGACCGCCCCGGACCGCCTCGGACCGCCCCGGACCGCCCCGGACCGCCCCCGACCGCCCCGGACCGCCCCGGACCGCCCCGGACCGCCCCGGAATGCCCCGGACCGCCCCGGACCGCCCCGGACCGCCCCGGACCGCCCCGGACCGCCCCAAACCGCCCCGGACCGCCCCGGACCGCCCGGACCGCCCCGGACCACCCCGGACTGCCCCGGACCGCCCCGGACCGCCCCGGACCGCCCCGGACCGCCCCGGACCGCCCCGAACCGCCCGGACCGTCCCGGACCGCCCGGCCGCCCCGGACCGCCCCGGACCGCCCCGGACCGCCCCGGACCGCCCAGGACCGCCCCGGACCGCACCGGACCGCCCCGGACCGCCCCGGACCGCCCCGGACCGCCCAGGACCGCCCCGGACCGCCTCGGACCGCCCCGGACCGCCCCGGACCGCCGCGGACCGCCCCGGACCGCCCCGGACCGCCCCGGACCGCCTCGGACCGCCCCGGACCGCCTCGGACCGCCCCGGACCGCCCCGGACCGCCCCCGACCGCCCCGGACCGCCCCGGACCGCCCCGGACCGCCCCGGAATGCCCCGGACCGCCCCGGACCGCCCCGGACCGCCCCGGACCGCCCCGGACCGCCCCGGACCGCCCCGGACCGCCCCGGACCGCCCCGGACCGCCCCGGACAGCCCCGGACCGCCCCGGACCGCCCCGGACCGCCCCGGACCGCCCCGGACCGCCCCGGACCGCCCCGGACCGCCCCGGACCGCCCCGGACCGCCCCGGACCGCCCCGGACCGCCCCCGACCGCCCCGGACCGCCTCGGACCGCCCCGGACCGCCTCGGACCGCCCCGGACCGCCCCGGACCGCCCCCGACCGCCCCGGACCGCCCCGGTCCGCCCCGGACCGCCCCGGAATGCCCCGGACCGCCCCGGACCGCCCCCGACCGCCCGGACCGCCCCGGACCGCCCCGGACCGCCCCGGAATGCCCGGGACCGCCCCGGACCGCCCCGGACCGCCCCGGACCGCCCCGGACCGCCCCAAACCGCCCCGGACCGCCCAAACCGCCGGACCGCCCCGGACCGCCCCGGACCGCCCGGACCGCCCCAGACCGCCCCGGACCGCCCCGGACCGCCCCGGACCGCCCCGGACCGCCCCGAACCGCCCCGGACCGTCCCGGACCGCCCCGGACCGCCCCGGACCGTCCCGGACCGCCCCGGACCGCCCAGGACCGCCCCGGACCGCACCGGACCGCCCCGGACCGCCCCGGACCGCCCCGGACCGCCCAGGACCGCCCCGGACCGCCCCGGACCGCCTCGGACCGCCCCGGACCGCCCCGGACCGCCCCCGACCGCCCCGGACCGCCCCGGACCGCCCCGGACCGCCCCGGAATGCCCCGGACCGCCCCGGACCGCCCCGGACCGCCCCGGACCGCCCCGGACCGCCCCAAACCGCCCCGGACCGCCCCGGACCGCCCGGACCGCCCCGGACCACCCCGGACTGCCCCGGACCGCCCCGGACCGCCCCGGACCGCCCCGGACCGCCCCGGACCGCCCCGAACCGCCCCGGACCGTCCCGGACCGCCCCGGACCGCCCCGGACCGCCCCGGACCGCCCCGGACCGCCCAGGACCGCCCCGGACCGCACCGGACCGCCCCGGACCGCCCCGGACCGCCCCGGACCGCCCAGGACCGCCCCGGACCGCCTCGGACCGCCCCGGACCGCCCCGGACCGCCGCGGACCGCCCCGGACCGCCCCGGACCGCCCCGGACCGCCTCGGACCGCCCCGGACCGCCTCGGACCGCCCCGGACCGCCCGGACCGCCCCGGACCACCCCGGACTGCCCCGGACCGCCCCGGACCGCCCCGGACCGCCCCGGACTGCCCCGGACCGCCCCCAACCGCCCCGGACCGTCCCGGACCGCCCCGGACCGCCCCGGACCGCCCCGGACCGCCCCGGACCGCCCAGGACCGCCCCGGACCGCACCGGACCGCCCCGGACCGCCCCGGACCGCCCCGGACCGCCCAGGACCGCCCCGGACCGCCTCGGACCGCCCCGGACCGCCCCGGACCGCCGCGGACCGCCCCGGACCGCCCCGGACCGCCCCGGACCGCCTCGGACCGCCCCGGACCGCCTCGGACCGCCCCGGACCGCCCCGGACCGCCCCCGACCGCCCCGGACCGCCCCGGACCGCCCCGGACCGCCCCGGAATGCCCCGGACCGCCCCGGACCGCCCCGGACCGCCCCGGACCGCCCCGGACCGCCCCGGACCGCCCCGGACCGCCCCGGACCGCCCCGGACCGCCCCAGACCGCCCCGGACCGCCCCGGACCGCCCCGGACCGCCCCGGACCGCCCCGGACCGCCCCGGACCGCCCCGGACCGCCCCGGACAGCCCCGGACCGCCCCGGACCGCCCCGGACCGCCCCGGACCGCCCCGGACCGCCCCGGACCGCCCCGGACCGCCCCGGACCGCCCCGGACCGCCCCGGACCGCCTCGGACCGCCCCGGACCGCCCCGGACCGCCTCGGACCGCCCCGGACCGCCTCGGACCGCCCCGGACCGCCCCGGACCGCCCCCGACCGCCCCGGACCGCCCCGGTCCGCCCCGGACCGCCCCGGAATGCCCCGGACCGCCCCGGACCGCCCCGGACCGCCCCGGACCGCCCCGGACCGCCCTGGACCGCCCCGGACCGCTCCGGACCGCCCCGGACCGCCCCGGACCGACCCGGACCGCCCCGTACTGCCCCGGACCGCCCCGGACCGCCCCGGTCCGTCCCGGACCGCCCCGGACCGCCCTGGACCGCCCCGGACCGCCCGGACCGCCCCGGACCGCCCCGGACCGCCCCGGACCGCCCCGGACCGCCCCGGACCGCCCCGGACCGCACCGGACCGCCCCGGACCGCCCCGGACCGCCCCGGACCGCCCCGGACCGTCCCGGACCGCCCCGGACCGCCCAGGACCGCCCCGGACCGCCCCGGACCGCCCCGGACCGCCCCGGACCGCCCAGGACCGCCCCGGACCGCACCGGACCGCCCCGGACCGCCCCGGACCGCCTCGGACCGCCCCGGACCGCCCCGGACCGCCGCGGACCGCCCCGGACCGCCCCGGACCGCCCCCGACCGCCTCGGACCGCCCCGGACCGCCTCGGACCGCCCCGGACCGCCCCGGACCGCCCCTGACCGCCCCGGACCGCCCCGGACCGCCCCGGACCGCCCCGGAATGCCCCGGACCGCCCCGGACCGCCCCGGACCGCCCCGGACCGCCCCGGACCGCCCCAAACCGCCCCGGACCGCCCCGGACCGCCCGGACCGCCCCCGACCGCCCCGGACCGCCCCGGACCGCCCCGGACCGCCCCGGAATGCCCCGGACCGCCCCGGACCGCCCCGGACCGCCCCGGACCGCCCCGGACCGCCCCAAACCGCCCCGGACCGCCCCGGACCGCCCGGACCGCCCCGGACCACCCCGGACTGCCCCGGACCGCCCCGGACCGCCCCGGACCGCCCCGGACCGCCCCGGACCGCCCCGAACCGCCCCGGACCGTCCCGGACCGCCCCGGACCGCCCCGGACCGCCCCGGACCGCCCCGGACCGCCCAGGACCGCCCCGGACCGCACCGGACCGCCCCGGACCGCCCCGGACCGCCCCGGACCGCCCAGGACCGCCCCGGACCGCCTCGGACCGCCCCGGACCGCCCCGGACCGCCGCGGACCGCCCCGGACCGCCCCGGACCGCCCCGGACCGCCTCGGACCGCCCCGGACCGCCTCGGACCGCCCCGGACCGCCCCGGACCGCCCCCGACCGCCCCGGACCGCCCCGGACCGCCCCGGACCGCCCCGGAATGCCCCGGACCGCCCCGGACCGCCCCGGACCGCCCCGGACCGCCCCGGACCGCCCCGGACCGCCCCGGACCGCCCCGGACCGCCCCGGACCGCCCCGGACCGCCCCGGACCGCCCCGGACCGCCCCGGACCGCCCCGGACCGCCCCGGACCGCCCCGGACCGCCCCGGACCGCCCCGGACCGCCCCGGACCGCCCCGGACCGCCCCGGACCGCCTCGGACCGCCCCGGACCGCCCCGGACCGCCTCGGACCGCCCCGGACCGCCTCGGACCGCCCCGGACCGCCCCGGACCGCCCCCGACCGCCCCGGACCGCCCCGGTCCGCCCCGGACCGCCCCGGAATGCCCCGGACCGCCCCGGACCGCCCCCGACCGCCCCGGACCGCCCCGGACCGCCCCGGACCGCCCCGGAATGCCCGGGACCGCCCCGGACCGCCCCGGACCGCCCCGGACCGCCCCGGACCGCCCCAAACCGCCCCGGACCGCCCCGGACCGCCCGGACCGCCCCGGACCGCCCCGGACTGCCCCGGACCGCCCCGGACCGCCCCGGACCGCCCCGGACCGCCCCGGACCGCCCCGAACCGCCCCGGACCGTCCCGGACCGCCCCGGACCGCCCCGGACCGCCCCGGACCGCCCCGGACCGCCCAGGACCGCCCCGGACCGCACCGGACCGCCCCGGACCGCCCCGGACCGCCCCGGACCGCCCAGGACCGCCCCGGACCGCCCCGGACCGCCTCGGACCGCCCCGGACCGCCCCGGACCGCCCCCGACCGCCCCGGACCGCCCCGGACCGCCCCGGACCGCCCCGGAATGCCCCGGACCGCCCCGGACCGCCCCGGACCGCCCCGGACCGCCCCGGACCGCCCCAAACCGCCCCGGACCGCCCCGGACCGCCCGGACCGCCCCGGACCACCCCGGACTGCCCCGGACCGCCCCGGACCGCCCCGGACCGCCCCGGACCGCCCCGGACCGCCCCGAACCGCCCCGGACCGTCCCGGACCGCCCCGGACCGCCCCGGACCGCCCCGGACCACCCCGGACCGCCCAGGACCGCCCCGGACCGCACCGGACCGCCCCGGACCGCCCCGGACCGCCCCGGACCGCCCAGGACCGCCCCGGACCGCCTCGGACCGCCCCGGACCGCCCCGGACCGCCGCGGACCGCCCCGGACCGCCCCGGACCGCCCCGGACCGCCTCGGACCGCCCCGGACCGCCTCGGACCGCCCCGGACCGCCCCGGACCGCCCCCGACCGCCCCGGACCGCCCCGGACCGCCCCGGACCGCCCCGGAATGCCCCGGACCGCCCCGGACCGCCCCGGACCGCCCCGGACCGCCCCGGACCGCCCCGGACCGCCCCGGACCGCCCCAGACCGCCCCGGACCGCCCCGGACCGCCCCGGACCGCCCCGGACCGCCCCGGACCGCCCCGGACCGCCCCGGACAGCCCCGGACCGCCCCGGACCGCCCCGGACCGCCCCGGACCGCCCCGGACCGCCCCGGACCGCCCCGGACCGCCCCGGACCGCCTCGGACCGCCCCGGACCGCCCCGGACCGCCTCGGACCGCCCCGGACCGCCTCGGACCGCCCCGGACCGCCCCGGACCGCCCCCGACCGCCCCGGACCGCCCCGGTCCGCCCCGGACCGCCCCGGAATGCCCCGGACCGCCCAGGACCGCCCCGGACCGCACCGGACCGCCCCGGACCGCCCCGGACCGCCTCGGACCGCCCCGGACCGCCCCGGACCGCCGCGGACCGCCCCGGACCGCCTCGGACCGCCCCGGACCGCCTCGGACCGCCCCGGACCGCCCCTGACCGCCCCTGACCGCCCCGGACCGCCCCGGACCGCCCCGGACCGCCCCGGAATGCCCCGGACCGCCCCGGACCGCCCCGGACCGCCCCGGACCGCCCCGGACCGCCCCAAACCGCCCCGGACCGCCCCGGACCGCCCGGACCGCCCCGGACCGCCCCGGACTGCCCCGGACCGCCCCGGACCGCCCCGGACCGCCCCGGACCGCCCCGGACCGCCCCGAACCGCCCCGGACCGTCCCGGACCGCCCCGGACCGCCCCGGACCGCCCCGGACCGCCCCGGACCGCCCCGGACCGCCCAGGACCGCCCCGGACCACCCCGGACCGCCCCGGACCGCCCAGGACCGCCCCGGACCGCCTCGGACCGCCCCGGACCGCCCCGGACCGCCGCGGACCGCCCCGGACCGCCCCGGACCGCCCCGGACCGCCTCGGACCGCCCCGGACCGCCTCGGACCGCCCCGGACCGCCCCGGACCGCCCCCGACCGCCCCGGACCGCCCCGGACCGCCCCGGACCGCCCCGGAATGCCCCGGACCGCCCCGGACCGCCCCGGACCGCCCCGGACCGCCCCGGACCGCCCCAGACCGCCCCGGACCGCCCCGGACCGCCCCGGACCGCCCCGGACCGCCCCGGACCGCCCCGGACCGCCCCGGACCGCCCCGGACCGCCCCGGACCGCCCCGGACCGCCCCGGACAGCCCCGGACCGCCCCGGACCGCCCCGGACCGCCCCGGACCGCCCCGGACCGCCCCGGACCGCCCCGGACCGCCCCGGACCGCCCCGGACCGCCCCGGACCGCCCCGGACCGCCCCGGACCGCGCCGGACCGCCCCGGACCGCCCCGGACCGCCCCGGACCGCCCCGGACCGCCCCGGACCGCCCCGGACCGCCCCGGACCGCCCCGGACCGCCCCGGACCGCCTCGGACCGCCCCGGACCGCCCCGGACCGCCCCGGACCGCCCCGGACCGCCCCGGACCGCCCCGGACCGCCCCGGACCGCCCTGGACTGCCTCGGACCTCCCCGGACCGCCTCGGACCGCCCCCGACCGCCCCGGACCGCCCCGGACCGCCCCGGACCGCCCCGGACCGCCCCGGACCGCCCCGGACCGCCCGGACCGCCCCGGACCGCCCCGGACCGCCCCGGACCGCCCCAGACCGCCCCGGACCGCCCCGGACCGCCCCGGACCGCCCCGGACCGCCCCGGACCGCCCCGGACCGCCCCGGACCGCCCCGGACCGCCCCGGACCGCCCCGGACCGTCCCGGACCGCCCCGGACCGCCCCGGACCGCCCCGGACCGCCCCGGACCGCCCCGGACCGCCCCGGACCGCCCGGACCGCCCCGGACCGCCCCGGACCGCCCCGGACCGCCCCGGACCGCCCCGGACCGCCCCAGACCGTCCCGGAATGCCCCGGACCGCCCCGGACCGCCCCGGACCGCCCCGGACCGCCCCGGACCGCCCCGGACCGCCCCGGACCGCCCCGGACCGCCCGGACCGCCCCGGACCGCCACGGACCGCCCCGGACCGCCCCGGACCGCCCCGGACCGCCCCGGACCGCCGCGGACCGCCCCGGACCGCCCCGGACCGCACCGGACCGCCCCGGACCGCCCCGGACCGCCCCGGACCGCCCCGGACCGTCCCGGACCGCCCCGGACCGCCCCGGACCGCCCCGGACCGCCCCGGACAGCCCCGGACCGCCCCGGACCGCCCAGGACCGCCCCGGACCGCACCGGACCGCCCCGGACCGCCCCGGACCGCCTCGGACCGCCCCGGACCGCCCCGGACCGCCGCGGACCGCCCCGGACCGCCCCGGACCGCCCCGGACCGCCTCGGACCGCCCCGGACCGCCTCGGACCGCCCCGGACTGCCCCGGACCGCCCCGGACCGCCCCGGACCGCCCCGGACCGCCCCGGACCGCGCCGGACCGCCCCGGACCGCCCCGGACCGCCCCGGACCGCCCCGGACCGCCCCGGACCGCCCCGGACCGCCCCGGACCACCCCGGACCGCCCCGGACCGCCCCGGACCGCCCCGGACCGCCCCGGACCGCCCCGGACCGCCCCGGACCGCCACGGACCGCCCGGGACCGCCCCGGACCGCCCCGGACCGCCCCGGACCGCCCCGGACCGTCCCGGACCGCCCCGGACCGCCCCGGATCGCCCCGGACCGCCCCGGACCGCCCCGGACCGCCCCGGACCGCCCCGGACCGCCCCGGACCGCCCCGGACCGCCCGGACCGCCCCGGACCGCCACGGACCGCCCCGGACCGCCCCGGACCGCCCCGGACCGCCCCGGACCGCCCCGGACCGCACCGGACCGCCCCGGACCGCCCCGGACCGCCCCGGACCGCCCCGGACCGCCCCGGACCGCCCCGGACCGCCCCGGACCGCCCCGGACCGCCCCGGACCGCCCAGGACCGCCCCGGACCGCACCGGACCGCCCCGGACCGCCCCGGACCGCCTCGGACCGCCCCGGACAGCCCCGGACCGCCACGGACCGCCCCGGACCGCCCCGGACCGCCCCGGACCGCCAAGGACCGCCCCGGACCGCCTCGGACCGCCCCGGACCGCCCCGGACCGCCCCCGACCGCCCCGGACCGCCCCGGACCGCCCCGGACCGCCCCGGAATGCCCCGGACCGCCCCGGACCGCCCCGGACCGCCCCGGACCGCCCCGGACCGCCCCGGACCGCCCCAAACCGCCCCGGACCGCCCCGGACCGCCCGGACCGCCCCGGACCGCCCCGGACTGCCCCGGACCGCCCCGGACCGCCCCGGAACGCCGCGGACCGCCCCGGACCGCCCCGGACCGCCCCGAACCGCCCCGGACCGTCCCGGACCGCCCCGGACCGCCCCGGACCGCCCCGAACCGCCCCGGACTGCCCCGGACCGCCCAGGACCGCCCCGGACCGCACCGGACCGCCCCGGACCGCCCCGGACCGCCCCGGACCGCCCAGGACCGCCCCGGACCGCCTCGGACCGCCCCGGACCGCCCCGGACCGCCGCGGACCGCCCCGGACCGCCCCGGACCGCCCCGGACCGCCTCGGACCGCCCCGGACCGCCTCGGACCGCCCCGGACCGCCCTGGACCGCCCCCGACCGCCTCGGACCGCCCCGGACCGCCCCGGACCGCCCCGGAATGCCCCGGACCGCCCCGGACCGCCCCGGACCGCCCCGGACCGCCCCGGACCGCCCCAGACCGCCCCGGACCGCTCCGGATCGCCCCGGACCGCCCCGGACCGACCCGGACCGCCCCGGACCGCCCCGGACCGCCCCGGACCGCCCCGGACCGCCCCGGACCGCCCCGGACCACCCCGGACCGCCGCGGACCGCCCCGGACCGCCCCAAACCGCCCCGGACCGCCCCGGACCGCCCCGGACCGCCCCGGACCGCCCCGGACCGCCTCGGACCGCCCCGGACCGCCCCGGACCGCCTCGGACCGCCCCGGACCGCCTCGGACCGCCCCGGACCGCCCCGGACCGCCCCCGACCGCCCCGGACCGCCCCGGTCCGCCCCGGACCGCCCCGGAATGCCCCGGACCGCCCAGGACCGCCCCGGACCGCACCGGACCGCCCCGGACCGCCCCGGACCGCCTCGGACCGCCCCGGACCGCCCCGGACCGCCGCGGACCGCCCCGGACCGCCTCGGACCGCCCCGGACCGCCTCGGACCGCCCCGGACCGCCCCGGACCGCCCCTGACCGCCCCGGACCGCCCCGGACCGCCCCGGACCGCCCCGGAATGCCCCGGACCGCCCCGGACCGCCCCGGACCGCCCCGGACCGCCCCGGACCGCCCCAAACCGCCCCGGACCGCCCCGGACCGCCCGGACCGCCCCGGACCGCCCCGGACTGCCCCGGACCGCCCCGGACCGCCCCGGACCGCCCCGGACCGCCCCGGACCGCCCCGAACCGCCCCGGACCGTCCCGGACCGCCCCGGACCGCCCCGGACCGCCCCGGACCGCCCCGGACCGCCCCGGACCGCCCAGGACCGCCCCGGACCGCCCCGGACCGCCCCGGACCGCCCAGGACCGCCCCGGACCGCCTCGGACCGCCCCGGACCGCCCCGGACCGCCGCGGACCGCCCCGGACCGCCCCGGACCGCCCCGGACCGCCTCGGACCGCCCCGGACCGCCTCGGACCGCCCCGGACCGCCCCGGACCGCCCCCGACCGCCCCGGACCGCCCCGGACCGCCCCGGACCGCCCCGGAATGCCCCGGACCGCCCCGGACCGCCCCGGACCGCCCCGGACCGCCCCGGACCGCCCCAGACCGCCCCGGACCGCCCCGGACCGCCCCGGACCGCCCCGGACCGCCCCGGACCGCCCCGGACCGCCCCGGACCGCCCCGGACAGCCCCGGACCGCCCCGGACCGCCCCGGACCGCCCCGGACCGCCCCGGACCGCCCCGGACCGCCCCGGACCGCCCCGGACCGCCCCGGACCGCCCCGGACCGCCCCGGACCGCCCCGGACCGCCCCGGACCGCGCCGGACCGCCCCGGACCGCCCCGGACCGCCCCGGACCGCCCCGGACCGCCCCGGACCGCCCCGGACCGCCCCGGACCGCCCCGGACCGCCCCGGACCGCCCCGGACCGCCTCGGACCGCCCCGGACCGCCCCGGACCGCCCCGGACCGCCCCGGACCGCCCCGGACCGCCCCGGACCGCCCCGGACCGCCCTGGACTGCCTCGGACCTCCCCGGACCGCCTCGGACCGCCCCCGACCGCCCCGGACCGCCCCGGACCGCCCCGGACCGCCCCGGACCGCCCCGGACCGCCCCGGACCGCCCGGACCGCCCCGGACCGCCCCGGACCGCCCCGGACCGCCCCAGACCGCCCCGGACCGCCCCGGACCGCCCCGGACCGCCCCGGACCGCCCCGGACCGCCCCGGACCGCCCCGGACCGTCCCGGACCGCCCCGGACCGCCCCGGACCGCCCCGGACCGCCCCGGACCGCCCCGGACCGCCCCGGACCGCCCGGACCGCCCCGGACCGCCCCGGACCGCCCCGGACCGCCCCGGACCGCCCCGGACCGCCCCAGACCGTCCCGGAATGCCCCGGACCGCCCCGGACCGCCCCGGACCGCCCCGGACCGCCCCGGACCGCCCCGGACCGCCCCGGACCGCCCCGGACCGCCCGGACCGCCCCGGACCGCCACGGACCGCCCCGGACCGCCCCGGACCGCCCCGGACCGCCCCGGACCGCCGCGGACCGCCCCGGACCGCCCCGGACCGCACCGGACCGCCCCGGACCGCCCCGGACCGCCCCGGACCGCCCCGGACCGTCCCGGACCGCCCCGGACCGCCCCGGACCGCCCCGGACCGCCCCGGACAGCCCCGGACCGACCCGGACCGCCCAGGACCGCCCCGGACCGCACCGGACCGCCCCGGACCGCCCCGGACCGCCTCGGACCGCCCCGGACCGCCCCGGACCGCCGCGGACCGCCCCGGACCGCCCCGGACCGCCCCGGACCGCCTCGGACCGCCCCGGACCGCCTCGGACCGCCCCGGACTGCCCCGGACCGCCCCGGACCGCCCCGGACCGCCCCGGACCGCCCCGGACCGCGCCGGACCGCCCCGGACCGCCCCGGACCGCCCCGGACCGCCCCGGACCGCCCCGGACCGCCCCGGACCACCCCGGACCGCCCCGGACCGCCCCGGACCGCCCCGGACCGCCCCGGACCGCCCCGGACCGCCCCGGACCGCCACGGACCGCCCGGGACCGCCCCGGACCGCCCCGGACCGCCCCGGACCGTCCCGGACCGCCCCGGACCGCCCCGGATCGCCCCGGACCGCCCCGGACCGCCCCGGACCGCCCCGGACCGCCCCCGGACCGCCCCGGACCGCCCCGGACCGCCCGGACCGCCCCGGACCGCCACGGACCGCCCCGGACCGCCCCGGACCGCCCCGGACCGCCCCGGACCGCCCCGGACCGCACCGGACCGCCCCGGACCGCCCCGGACCGCCCCGGACCGCCCCGGACCGCCCCGGACCGCCCCGGACCGCCCCGGACCGCCCCGGACCGCCCAGGACCGCCCCGGACCGCACCGGACCGCCCCGGACCGCCCCGGACCGCCTCGGACCGCCCCGGACAGCCCCGGACCGCCACGGACCGCCCCGGACCGCCCCGGACCGCCCCGGACCGCCAAGGACCGCCCCGGACCGCCTCGGACCGCCCCGGACCGCCCCGGACCGCCCCCGACCGCCCGGACCGCCCCGGACCGCCCCGGACCGCCCCGGAATGCCCCGGACCGCCCCGGACCGCCCCGGACCGCCCCGGACCGCCCCGGACCGCCCCAAACCGCCCCGGACCGCCCCGGACCGCCCGGACCGCCCCGGACCGCCCCGGACTGCCCCGGACCGCCCCGGACCGCCCCGGAACGCCGCGGACCGCCCCGGACCGCCCCGGACCGCCCCGAACCGCCCCCGGACCGTCCCGGACCGCCCCGGACCGCCCCGGACCGCCCCGAACCGCCCCGGACTGCCCCGGACCGCCCAGGACCGCCCCGGACCGCACCGGACCGTCCCGGACCGCCCCGGACCGCCCCGGACCGCCCAGGACCGCCCCGGACCGCCTCGGACCGCCCCGGACCGCCCCGGACCGCCGCGGACCGCCCCGGACCGCCCCGGACCGCCCCGGACCGCCTCGGACCGCCCCGGACCGCCTCGGACCGCCCCCGGACCGCCCTGGACCCGCCCCCGACCGCCTCGGACCGCCCCGGACCGCCCCGGACCGCCCCGGAATGCCCCGGACCGCCCCGGACCGCCCCGGACCGCCCCGGACCGCCCCGGACCGCCCCAGACCGCCCCGGACCGCTCCGGATCGCCCCGGACCGCCCCGGACCGACCCGGACCGCCCCGGACCGCCCCGGACCGCCCCGGACCGCCCCGGACCGCCCCGGACCGCCCCGGACCGACCGCGGACCGCCGCGGACCGCCCCGGACCGCCCCAAACCGCCCCGGACCGCCCCGGACCGCCCGGACCGCCCCGGACCGCCCCGGACCGCCCCGGACCGCCCCGGACCGCCCCGGACCGCCCCGGACCGCCCCGGACCGCCCCGGACCGCCCCGGACCGCCCCGGACCGCCCCGGACCGCCCCGGACCGCCCCGGACCGCCCCGGACCGCCCCGGACCGCCCCGGACCGCCCCGGACCCGGACCGCCCCGGACCGCCCGGACCGCCCCGGACCGCCCCGGACCGCCCCGAGCCCCGGACCGCCCCGGACCGCCTCGGACCGCCCCGGACCGCCTCGGACCGCCCCGGACCGCCCCGGACCGCCCCCGACCGCCCCGGACCGCCCCGGACCGCCCCGGACCGCCCCGGAATGCCCCGGACCGCCCCGGACCGCCCCGGACCGCCCCGGACCGCCCCGGACCGCCCCAGACCGCCCGGACCGCCCCGGACCGCCCCGGACCGCCCCGGACCGCCCCGGACCGCCCCGGACCGCCCCGGACCGTCCCGGACCGCTCCGGATCGCCCCGGACCGCCCCGGACCGACCCGGACCGCCCCGGACCGCCCCGGACCGCCCCGGACCGCCCCGGACCGCCCCGGACCGCCCCGGACCACCCCGGACCGCCGCGGACCGCCCCGGACCGCCCCAAACCGCCCCGGACCGCCCCGGACCGCCCGGACCGCCCCGGACCGCCCCGGACCGCCCCGGGACCGCCCCGGACCGCCCCGGACCGCCCCGGACCGCCCCGGACCGCCCCGGACCGCCCCGGACCGCCCCGGACCGCCCGCCCGGACCGCCCCGGACCGCCCCGGACCGCCCCGGACCGCCCCGGACCGCCCGGACCGCCCCGGACCGCCCCGGACCGCCCGGACCGCCCCGAACCGCCCCGGACCGCCCCGGGAACGCCCCGGACCGCCCCGAACCGCCCCGGACCGTCCCGGACCGCCCCGGACCGCCCCGGACCGTCCCGGACCGCCCCGGACCGCCCCGGACCGCCCCGGACCCGCCCAGGACCGCCCCGGACCGCCCCGGACCGCCCCGGACCGCCCAGGACCGCCCCGGACCGCCTCGGACCGCCCCGGACCGCCCCGGACCGCCGCGGACCGCCCCGGACCGCCCCGGACCGCCCCGGACCGCCTCGGACCGCCCCGGACCGCCTCGGACCGCCCCGGACCGCCCCGGACCGCCCCCGACCGCCCCGGACCGCCCCGGACCGCCCCGGACCGCCCCGGAATGCCCCGGACCGCCCCGGACCGCCCCGGACCGCCCCGGACCGCCCCGGACCGCCCCAGACCGCCCCGGACCGCCCCGGACCGCCCCGGACCGCCCCGGACCGCCCCGGACCGCCCCGGACCGCCCCGGACCGCCCCGGACCGCCCCGGACAGCCCCGGACCGCCCCGGACCGCCCCGGACCGCCCCGGACCGCCCCGGACCGCCCCGGACCGCCCCGGACCGCCCCGGACCGCCCCGGACCGCCCCGGACCGCCCCGGACCGCCCCGGACCGCGCCGGACCGCCCCGGACCGCCCCGGACCGCCCCGGACCGCCCCGGACCGCCCCGGACCGCCCCGGACCGCCCCGGACCGCCCCGGACCGCCCCGGACCGCCCCGGACGCCCCGGACCGCCTCGGACCGCCCCGGACCGCCCCGGACCGCCCCGGACCGCCCCGGACCGCCCCGGACCGCCCCGGACCGCCCCGGACCGCCCCGGACCGCCCCGGACCGCCCCGGACCGTCCCGGACCGCCCCGGACCGCCCCGGACCGCCCCGGACCGCCCCGGACCGCCCCGGACCGCCCCGGACCGCCCGGACCGCCCCGGACCGCCCCGGACCGCCCCGGACCGCCCGGACCGCCCCGGACCGCCCCAGACCGTCCCGGAATGCCCCGGACCGCCCCGGACCGCCCCGGACCGCCCCGGACCGCCCCGGACCGCCCCGGACCGCCCGGACCGCCCCGGACCGCCCGGACCGCCCCGGACCGCCACGGACCGCCCCGGACCGCGCCCGGACCGCCCCGGACCGCCCCGGACCGCCGCGGACCGCCCCGGACCGCCCCGGACCGCACCGGACCGCCCCGGACCGCCCCGGACCGCCCCGGACCGCCCCGGACCGTCCCGGACCGCCCCGGAATGCCCCGGACCGCCCCGGACCGCCCCGGACCGCCCCGGACCGCCCCGGACCGCCCCAAACCGCCCCGGACCGCCCCGGACCGCCCGGACCGCCCCGGACCGCCCCGGACTGCCCCGGACCGCCCCGGACCGCCCCGGAACGCCGCGGACCGCCCCGGACCGCCCCGGACCGCCCCGAACCGCCCCGGACCGTCCCGGACCGCCCCGGACCGCCCCGGACCGCCCCGAACCGCCCCGGACTGCCCCGGACCGCCCAGGACCGCCCCGGACCGCACCGGACCGCCCCGGACCGCCCCGGACCGCCCCGGACCGCCCAGGACCGCCCCGGACCGCCTCGGACCGCCCCGGACCGCCCCGGACCGCCGCGGACCGCCCCGGACCGCCCCGGACCGCCCCGGACCGCCTCGGACCGCCCCGGACCGCCTCGGACCGCCCCGGACCGCCCTGGACCGCCCCCGACCGCCTCGGACCGCCCCGGACCGCCCCGGACCGCCCCGGAATGCCCCGGACCGCCCCGGACCGCCCCGGACCGCCCCGGACCGCCCCGGACCGCCCCAGACCGCCCCGGACCGCTCCGGATCGCCCCGGACCGCCCCGGACCGACCCGGACCGCCCCGGACCGCCCCGGACCGCCCCGGACCGCCCCGGACCGCCCCGGACCGCCCCCGGACCACCCCGGACCGCCGCGGACCGCCCCCGGACCGCCCCAAACCGCCCCGGACCGCCCCGGACCGCCCGGACCGCCCCGGACCGCCCCGGACCGCCCCGGACCGCCCCGGACCGCCCCGGACCGCCCCGGACCGCCCCGGACCGCCCCGGACCGCCCCGGACCGCCCCGGACCGCCCCGGACCGCCCCGGACCGCCCCGGACCGCCCCGGACCGCCCCGGACCGCCCCGGACCGCCCCGGACCGCCTCGGACCGCCCCGGACCGCCTCGGACCGCCCCGGACCGCCCCGGACCGCCCCCGACCGCCCCGGACCGCCCCGGTCCGCCCCGGACCGCCCCGGACCGCCCCGGACCGCCCCGGACCGCCCCGGACCGCCCCGGACCGCCCCGGACCGCCCCGGACCGCTCCGGACCGCCCCGGACCGCCCCGGACCGCCCCGGACCGCCCCGGACCGCCCCGGACCGCCCCGGACCGCCCCGGACCGCCCGGACCGCCCCGGACCGCCCCGGACCGCCCCGGACCGCCCCGACCGCCCCGGACCGCCCCGGACCGCACCGGACCGCCCCGGACCGCCCCGGACCGCCCCGGACCGCCCCGGACCGTCCCGGACCGCCCCGACCGCCCCGGACCGCCCCGGACCGCCCCGGACCGCCCCGGACCGCCCCGGACCGCCCAGGACCGCCCCGGACCGCACCGGACCGCCCCGGACCGCCCCGGACCGCCTCGGACCGCCCCGGACCGCCCCGGACCGCCCCGGACCGCCCCGGACCGCCCGGACCGCCCCGGACCGCCCCGGACCGCCCCGGACCGCCCCGGACCGCCCCGGACCGCACCGGACCGCCCCGGACCGCCCCGGACCGCCCCGGACCGCCCCGGACCGTCCCGGACCGCCCCGGACCGCCCCGGACCGCCCCGGACCGCCCCGGACCGCCCCGGACCGCCCCGGACCGCCCAGGACCGCCCCGGACCGCCCCGGACCGCCCCGGACCGCCTCGGACCGCCCCGGACCGCCCCGGACCGCCGCGGACCGCCCCGGACCGCCCCGGACCGCCCCGGACCGCCTCGGACCGCCCCGGACCGCCTCGGACCGCCCCGGACCGCCCCGGACCGCCCCCGACCGCCCCGGACCGCCCCGGACCGCCCCGGAATGCCCCGGACCGCCCCGGACCGCCCCGGACCGCCCCGGACCGCCCCAAACCGCCCCGGACCGCCCCGGACCGCCCGGACCGCCCCGGACCGCCCCGGACTGCCCCGGACCGCCCCGGACCGCCCCGGACCGCCCCGGACCGCCCCGGACTGCCCCGAACCGCCCCGGACCGCCCCGGACCGCCCCGGACCGCCCCGGACCGCCCCGGACCGCCCAGGACCGCCCCGGACCGCACCGGACCGCCCCGGACCGCCCCGGACCGCCCCGGACCGCCCAGGACCGCCCCGGACCACCCCGGACCGCCCCGGACCGCCCCGGACCGCCCCGGACCGCCCCGGACCGCCCCGGACCGCCCCGGACCGCCCCGGACCGCCCCGGACCGCCCCGGACCGCCCCAAACCGCCCCGGACCGCCCCGGACCGCCCCGGACCGCCCCGGACCGCCCCGGACCACCCCGGACCGCCCCGGACCGCCCCAAACCGCCCCGGACCGCCCCGGACCGCCCCGGACCGCCCCGGACCGCCCCGGACCGCCCCGAACCGCCCCGGACCGCCCCGGACCGCCCCGGACCGCCCCGGCCCGCCCCGGACCGCCCCGGACCGCCCCGGACCGCCCCGGACTGCCCCGGACCGCCCCAAACCGCCCCGGACCGCCCCGGACCGCCCCGGACCGCCCCGGACCGCCCCGGACCGCCCCGGACCGCCTCGGACCGCCCCGGACCGCCCCGGACCGCCCCGGACCGCCCCGGACCGCCTCGGACCGCCCCGGACCGCCTCGGACCGCCCCGGACCGCCCCGGACCGCCCCCGACCGCCCCGGACCGCCCCGGTCCGCCCCGGACCGCCCCGGAATGCCCCGGACCGCCCCGGACCGCCCCGGACCGCCCCGGACCGCCCCGGACCGCTCCGGACCGCCCCGGACCGCCCCGGACCGACCCGGACCGCCCCGGACCGCCCCGGACCGCCCCGGACCGCCCCGGACCGCCCCGGACCGCCCCGGACCGCCCCGGACCGCCCCGGACCGCCCCGGACCGCCCGGACCGCCCCGGACCGCCCCGGACCGCCCCGAACCGCCCCGGACCGCCCCGGACCGCCCTGGACCGCCCCGGACCGCCCCGGACCGCCCCGGACCGCCCCGGACCGCCCCGGACCGCCCCGGACCGCCCCGGACCGTCCGGACCGCCCCGGACTGCCCCGGACCGCCCCGGACCGCCCCGGACCGCCCCGGACCGCCCCGGACCGCTCCGGACCGCCCCGGACCGCCCCGGACCGCCCCGGACCGCCCCGGGACCGCCCCGGACCGCCCCGGACCGCCTCGGACCGCCCCGGACCGCCTCGGACCGCCCCGGACCGCCCCGGACCGCCCCCCGACCGCCCCGGACCACCCCGGTCCGCCCCGGACCGCCCCGGAATGCCCCGGACCGCCCCGGACCGCCCCGGACCGCCCCGGACCGCCCCGGACCGCCCCGGACCGCCCCGGAATGCCCCGGACCGCCCCGGACCGCCCCGGACCGCCCCGGACCGCCCCGGACCGCCCCGGACCGCTCCGGACCGCCCCGGACCGCCCCGGACCGCCCCGGACCGCCCCGGACCGCCCCGGACCGCCCCGGACCGCCCCGGACCGCCCCGGACCGCCCCGGACCGCCCGGACCGCCCCGGACCGCCACGGACCGCCCCGGACCGCCCCGGACCGCCCCGGACCGCCCCGGACCGCCCCGGACCGCCCCGGACCGCACCGGACCGCCCCGGACCGCCCCGGACCGCCCCGGACCGCCCCGGACCGTCCCGGACCGCCCCGGACCGCCCCGGACCGCCCCGGACCGCCCCGGACCGCCCCGGACCGCCCAGGACCGCCCCGGACCGCACCAGACCGCCCCGGACCGCCCCGGACCGCCTCGGACCGCCCCGGACCGCCCCGGACCGCCGCGGACCGCCCCGGACCGCCCCGGACCGCCCCGGACCGCCCCGGACCGCCTCGGACCGCCCCGGACCGCCTCGGACCGCCCCGGACCGCGCCGGACCGCCCCCGACCGCCCCGGACCGCCCCGGACCGCCCCGGACCGCCCCGGAATGCCCGGGACCGCCCCGGACCGCCCCGGACCGCCCCGGACCGCCCCGGACCGCCCCAAACCGCCCCGGACCGCCCCGGACCGCCCGGACCGCCCCGGACCGCCCCGGACTGCCCCGGACCGCCCCGGACCGCCCCGGACCGCCCCGGACCGCCCCGGACCGCCCCGAACCGCCCCGGACCGTCCCGGACCGCCCCGGACCGCCCCGGACCGCCCCGGACCGCCCCGGACCGCCCAGGACCGCCCCGGACCGCACCGGACCGCCCCGGACCGCCCCGGACCGCCCCGGACCGCCCAGGACCGCCCCGGACCGCCCCGGACCGCCTCGGACCGCCCCGGACCGCCCCGGACCGCCCCCGACCGCCCCGGACCGCCCCGGACCGCCCCGGACCGCCCCGGAATGCCCCGGACCGCCCCGGACCGCCCCGGACCGCCCCGGACCGCCCCGGACCGCCCCAAACCGCCCCGGACCGCCCCGGACCGCCCGGACCGCCCCGGACCACCCCGGACTGCCCCGGACCGCCCCGGACCGCCCCGGACCGCCCCGGACCGCCCCGGACCGCCCCGAACCGCCCCGGACCGTCCCGGACCGCCCCGGACCGCCCCGGACCGCCCCGGACCGCCCCGGACCGCCCAGGACCGCCCCGGACCGCACCGGACCGCCCCGGACCGCCCCGGACCGCCCCGGACCGCCCAGGACCGCCCCGGACCGCCTCGGACCGCCCCGGACCGCCCCGGACCGCCGCGGACCGCCCCGGACCGCCCCGGACCGCCCCGGACCGCCTCGGACCGCCCCGGACCGCCTCGGACCGCCCCGGACCGCCCCGGACCGCCCCCGACCGCCCCGGACCGCCCCCGGACCGCCCCGGACCGCCCCGGAATGCCCCGGACCGCCCCGGACCGCCCCGGACCGCCCCGGACCGCCCCGGACCGCCCCGGACCGCCCCGGACCGCCCCGGACCGCCCCGGACCGCCCCGCCGCCGACCGCCCCGGACCGCCCCGGACCGCCCCGGACCGCCCCGGACCGCCCCGGACAGCCCCGGACCGCCCCGGACCGCCCCGGACCGCCCCGGACCGCCCCGGACCGCCCCGGACCGCCCCGGACCGCCCCGGACCGCCTCGGACCGCCCCGGACTGCCCCGGACCGCCTCGGACCGCCCCGGACCGCCTCGGACCGCCCCGGACCGCCCCGGACCGCCCCCGACCGCCCCGGACCGCCCCGGTCCGCCCCGGACCGCCCCGGAATGCCCCGGACCGCCCCGGACCGCCCCGGACCGCCCCGGACCGCTCCGGACTGCCCCGGACCGCCCCGGACCGACCCGGACCGCCCCGGACTGCCCCGGACCGCCCCGGACCGCCCCGGACCGTCCCGGACCGCCCCGGACCGCCCCGGACCGCCCCGGACCGCCCGGACCGCCCCGGACCGCCACGGACCGCCCCGGACCGCCCCGGACCGCCCCGGACCGCCCCGGACCGCCCCGGACCGCCCCGGACCGCCCCGGACCGCACCGGACCGCCCCGGACCGCCCCGGACCACCCCGGACCGCCCCGGACCGTCCCGGACCGCCCCGGACCGCCCAGAACCGCCCCGGACCGCCCCGGACCGCCCCGGACCGCCCCGGACCGCCCAGGACCGCCCTGGACCGCACCGGACCGCCCCGGACCGCCCCGGACCGCCTCGGACCGCCCCGGACCGCCCCGGACCGCCGCGGACCGCCCCGGACCGCCCCGGACCGCCCCGGACCGCCTCGGACCGCCCCGGACCGCCTCGGACCGCCCCGGACCGCCCCGGACCGCCCCCGACCGCCCCGGACCGCCCCGGACCGCCCCGGACCGCCCCGGAATGCCCCGGACCGCCCCGGACCGCCCCGGACCGCCCCGGACCGCCCCGGACCGCCCCAAACCGCCCCGGACCGCCCCGGACCGCCCACCGCCCGGACCGCCCCGGACCGCCCCGGACCGCCCCGGACCGCCCCGGACCGCCCCGGACCGCCCCGGACCGCCCCGGACCGCCCCGGACCGCCCCGGACCGCGCCGGACCGCCCCGGACCGCCCCGGACCGCCCCGGACCGCCCCGGACCGCCCCAGACCGCCCCGGACCGCCCCGGACCGCCCCGGACCGCCCCGGACCGCCCCGGACCGCCCCGGACCGCCCCGGACCGCCCCGGACCGCCCCGGACCGCCCCGGACCGCCTCGGACCGCCCCGGACCGCCCCGGACCGCCCCGGACCGCCCCGGACCGCCTCGGACCGCCCCGGACCGCCCCAGACCGCCCTGGACTGCCTCGGACCTCCCCGGACCGCCTCGGACCGCCCCCGACCGCCCCGGACCGCCCCCGACCGCCCCGGACCGCCCCGGTCCGCCCCGGACCGCCCCGGAATGCCCCGGACCGCCCCGGACCGCCCCGGACCGCCCCGGACCGCCCCGGACCGCCCCGGACCGCTCCGGACCGCCCCGGACCGCCCCGGACCGACCCGGACCGCCCCGGACCGCCCCGGACCGCCCCGGACCGCCTCGGACCGCCCCCGACCGCCCCGGACCGCCCCCGACCGCCCCGGACCGCCCCGGTCCGCCCCGGACCGCCCCGGAATGCCCCGGACCGCTCCGGACCGCCCCGGACCGCCCCGGACCGCCCCGGACCGCCCCGGACCGCTCCGGACCGCCCCGGACCGCCCCGGACCGACCCGGACCGCCCCGGACCGCCCCGGACCGCCCCGGACCGCCCCGGACCGCCCCGGACCGCCCCGGACCGCCCCAAACCGCCCCGGACCGCCCCGGACCGCCCGGACCGCCCCGGACCGCCCCGGACCGCCCCGGACCGCCCCGAACCGCCCCGGACCGCCCCGGACCGCCCTGGACCGCCCCGGACCGCCCCGGACCGCCCCGGACCGCCCCGGACCGCCCCGGACCGCCCCGGACCGCCCCGGACCGCCCCGGACCGCCCCGGACCGCCCCGGACGCCCGGACTGCCCCGGACCGCCCCGGACCGCCCCGGACCGCCCCGAACCGCCCCGGACCGCCCCGGACCGCCCCGGACCGCCCCGGACCGCTCCGGACCGCCCCGGACCGCCCTGGACCGCCCCGGACCGCCCCGGACCGCCCCGGACCGCCCCGGACCGCCTCGGACCGCCCCGGACCGCCTCGGACCGCCCCGGACCGCCCCGGACCGCCCCCGACCGCCCCGGACCGCCCCGGTCCGCCCCCGACCGCCCCGGAATGCCCCGGACCGCCCCGGACCGCCCCGGACCGCCCCGGACCGCCCCGGACCGCCCCGGAATGCCCCGGACCGCCCCGGACCGCCCCGGACCGCCCCGGACCGCCCCGGACCGCCCCGGACCGCCCCGGACCGCTCCGGACCGCCCCGGACCGCCCCGGACCGACCCGGACCGCCCCGGACCGCCCCGGACCGCCCCGGACCGCCCCGGACCGCCCCGGACCGCCCCGGACCGCCCCGGACCGCCCGGACCGCCCCGGACCGCCACGGACCGCCCCGGACCGCCCCGGACCGCCCCGGACCGCCCCGGACCGCCCGGACCGCCCCGGACCGCCACGGACCGCCCCGGACCGCCCCGGACCGCCCCGGACCGCACCGGACCGCCCCGGACCGCCCCGGACCGCCCCGGACCGTCCCGGACCGCCCCGGACCGCCCCGGACCGCCCCGGACCGCCCCGGACCGCCCCGGACCGCCCCGGACCGCCCCGGACCGCCCAGGACCGCCCCGGACCGCACCAGACCGCCCCGGACCGCCCCGGACCGCCTCGGACCGCCCCGGACCGCCCCGGACCGCCGCGGACCGCCCCGGACCGCCCCGGACCGCCCCGGACCGCCCCGGACCGCCTCGGACCGCCCCGGACCGCCTCGGACCGCCCCGGACCGCCCCGGACCGCCCCCGACCGCCCCGGACCGCCCCGGACCGCCCCGGACCGCCCCGGAATGCCCGGGACCGCCCCGGACCGCCCCGGACCGCCCCGGACCGCCCCGGACCGCCCCAAACCGCCCCGGACCGCCCCGGACCGCCCGGACCGCCCCGGACCGCCCCGGACTGCCCCGGACCGCCCCGGACCGCCCCGGACCGCCCCGGACCGCCCCGGACCGCCCCGAACCGCCCCGGACCGTCCCGGACCGCCCCGGACCGCCCCGGACCGCCCCGGACCGCCCCGGACCGCCCAGGACCGCCCCGGACCGCACCGGACCGCCCCGGACCGCCCCGGACCGCCCCGGACCGCCCAGGACCGCCCCGGACCGCCCCGGACCGCCTCGGACCGCCCCGGACCGCCCCGGACCGCCCCCGACCGCCCCGGACCGCCCCGGACCGCCCCGGACCGCCCCGGAATGCCCCGGACCGCCCCGGACCGCCCCGGACCGCCCCGGACCGCCCCGGACCGCCCCAAACCGCCCCGGACCGCCCCGGACCGCCTGGACCGCCCCGGACCACCCCGGACTGCCCCGGACCGCCCCGGACCGCCCCGGACCGCCCCGGACCGCCCCGGACCGCCCGGACTGCCCCGGACCGCCCCGGACCGCCCCGGACCGCCCCGAACCGCCCCGGACCGCCCCGGACCGCCCCGGACCGCCCCGGACCGCTCCGGACCGCCCCGGACCGCCCTGGACCGCCCCGGACCGCCCCGGACCGCCCCGGACCGCCCCGGACCGCCTCGGACCGCCCCGGACCGCCTCGGACCGCCCCGGACCGCCCCGGACCGCCCCCGACCGCCCCGGACCGCCCCGGTCCGCCCCCGACCGCCCCGGAATGCCCCGGACCGCCCCGGACCGCCCCGGACCGCCCCGGACCGCCCCGGACCGCCCCGGAATGCCCCGGACCGCCCCGGACCGCCCCGGACCGCCCTGGACCGCCCCGGACCGCCCCGGACCGCCCCGGACCGCCCCGGACCGCTCCGGACCGCCCCGGACCGCCCCGGACCGACCCGGACCGCCCCGGACCGCCCCGGACCGCCCCGGACCGCCCCGGACCGCCCCGGACCGCCCCGGACCGCCCCGGACCGCCCGGACCGCCCCGGACCGCCACGGACCGCCCCGGACCGCCCCGGACCGCCCCGGACCGCCCCGGACCGCCCCGGACCGCCCCGGACCGCACCGGACCGCCCCGGACCGCCCCGGACCGCCCCGGACCGTCCCGGACCGCCCCGGACCGCCCCGGACCGCCCCGGACCGCCCCGGACCGCCCCGGACCGCCCCGGACCGCCCAGGACCGCCCCGGACCGCACCAGACCGCCCCGGACCGCCCCGGACCGCCTCGGACCGCCCCGGACCGCCCCGGACCGCCGCGGACCGCCCCGGACCGCCCCGGACCGCCCCGGACCGCCCCGGACCGCCTCGGACCGCCCCGGACCGCCTCGGACCGCCCCGGACCGCCCCGGACCGCCCCCGACCGCCCCGGACCGCCCCGGACCGCCCCGGACCGCCCCGGAATGCCCGGGACCGCCCCGGACCGCCCCGGACCGCCCCGGACCGCCCCGGACCGCCCCAAACCGCCCCGGACCGCCCCGGACCGCCCGGACCGCCCCGGACCGCCCCGGACTGCCCCGGACCGCCCCGGACCGCCCCGGACCGCCCCGGACCGCCCCGGACCGCCCCGAACCGCCCCGGACCGTCCCGGACCGCCCCGGACCGCCCCGGACCGCCCCGGACCGCCCCGGACCGCCCAGGACCGCCCCGGACCGCACCGGACCGCCCCGGACCGCCCCGGACCGCCCCGGACCGCCCAGGACCGCCCCGGACCGCCCCGGACCGCCTCGGACCGCCCCGGACCGCCCCGGACCGCCCCCGACCGCCCCGGACCGCCCCGGACCGCCCCGGACCGCCCCGGAATGCCCCGGACCGCCCCGGACCGCCCCGGACCGCCCCGGACCGCCCCGGACCGCCCCAAACCGCCCCGGACCGCCCCGGACCGCCCGGACCCGCCCCGGACCGCCCCAAACCGCCCCGGACCGCCCCGGACCGCCCGGACCGCCCCGGACCACCCCGGACTGCCCCGGACCGCCCCGGACCGCCCCGGACCGCCCCGGACCGCCCCGGACCGCCCCGAACCGCCCCGGACCGTCCCGGACCGCCCCGGACCGCCCCGGACCGCCCCGGACCGCCCCGGACCGCCCAGGACCGCCCCGGACCGCACCGGACCGCCCCGGACCGCCCCGGACCGCCCCGGACCGCCCAGGACCGCCCCGGACCGCCTCGGACCGCCCCGGACCGCCCCGGACCGCCGCGGACCGCCCCGGACCGCCCCGGACCGCCCCGGACCGCCTCGGACCGCCCCGGACCGCCTCGGACCGCCCCGGACCGCCCCGGACCGCCCCCGACCGCCCCGGACCGCCCCGGACCGCCCCGGACCGCCCCGGAATGCCCCGGACCGCCCCGGACCGCCCCGGACCGCCCCGGACCGCCCCGGACCGCCCCGGACCGCCCCGGACCGCCCCGGACCGCCCCGGACCGCCCCGGACCGCCCCGGACCGCCCCGGACAGCCCCGGACCGCCCCGGACCGCCCCGGACCGCCCCGGACCGCCCCGGACCGCCCCGGACCGCACCGGACCGCCCCGGACCGCCCCGGACCGCCCCGGACCGCCCCGGACCGTCCCGGACCGCCCCGGACCGCCCAGGACCGCCCCGGACCGCCCCGGACCGCCCCGGACCGCCCAGGACCGCCCCGGACCGCACCGGACCGCCCCGGACCGCCCCGGACCGCCTCGGACCGCCCCGGACCGCCCCGGACCGCCGCGGACCGCCCCGGACCGCCCCGGACCGCCCCGGACCGCCTCGGACCGCCCCGGACCGCCTCGGACCGCCCCGGACCGCCCCGGACCGCCCCCGACCGCCCCGGACCGCCCCGGACCGCCCCGGACCGCCCCGGAATGCCCCGGACCGCCCCGGACCGCCCCGGACCGCCCCGGACCGCCCCGGACCGCCCCAAACCGCCCCGGACCGCCCCGGACCGCCCGGACCGCCCCGGACCGCCCCGGACTGCCCCGGACCGCCCCGGACCGCCCCGGACCGCCCCGGACCGCCCCGGACCGTCCCGGACCGCCCCGGACCGCCCCGGACCGCCCCGGACCGCCCCGGACCGCCCCGGACCGCCCAGGACCGCCCCGGACCGCACCGGACCGCCCCGGACCGCCCCGGACCGCCCCGGACCGCCCAGGACCGCCCCGGACCGCCTCGGACCGCCCCGGACCGCCCCGGACCGCCGCGGACCGCCCCGGACCGCCCCCGACCGCCCCGGACCGCCTCGGACCGCCCCGGACCGCCTCGGACCGCCCCGGACCGCCCCGGACCGCCCCCGACCGCCCCGGACCGCCCCGGACCGCCCCGGACCGCCCCGGAATGCCCCGGACCGCCCCGGACCGCCCCGGACCGCCCCGGACCGCCCCGGACCGCCCCGGACCGCCCCGGACCGCCCCGGACCGCCCCGGACCGCCCCGGACAGCCCCGGACCGCCCCGGACCGCCCCGGACCGCCCCGGACCGCCCCGGACCGCCCCGGACCGCCACGGACCGCCCCGGACCGCCCCGGACCGCCCCGGACCGCCCCGGACCGCCCCGGACCGCCCCGGACCGCCCCGGACCGCCCCGGACCGCGCCGGACCGCCCCGGACCGCCCCGGACCGCCCCGGACCACCCCAGACCGCCCCGGACCGCCCCGGACCGCCCCGGACCGCCCCGGACCGCCCCGGACCGCCCCGGACCGCCCCGGACCGCCTCGGACCGCCCCGGACCGCCCCGGACCGCCCCGGACCGCCCCGGACCGCCTCGGACCGCCCCGGACCGCCCCAGACCGCCCCGGACTGCCTCGGACCTCCCCGGACCGCCTCGGACCGCCCCCGACCGCCCCGGACCGCCCCGGACCGCCCCGGACCGCCCCGGACCGCCCCGGACCGCCCCGGACTGCCCGGACCGCCCCGGACCGCCCCGGACCGCCCCGGACCGCCCCGGACCGCCCCGGACCGCCCCGGACCGCCCCGGACCGCCCCGGACCGCCCCGGACCGTCCCGGACCGCCCCGGACCGCCGCGGACCGCCCCGGACCGCCCCGGACCGCCCCGGACCGCCCCGGACCGCCTCGGACCGCCCCGGACCGCCTCGGACCGCCCCGGACCGCCCCGGACCGCCCCCGACCGCCCCAGACCGCCCCGGACCGCCCCGGACCGCCCCGGAATGCCCGGGACCGCCCCAGACCGCCCCGGACCGCCCCGGACCGCCCCGGACCGCCCCAAACCGCCCCGGACCGCCCCGGACCGCCCGGACCGCCCCGGACCGCCCCGGACTGCCCCGGACCGCCCCGGACCGCCCCGGACCGCCCCGGACCGCCCCGGACCGCCCCGAACCGCCCCGGACCGTCCCGGACCGCCCCGGACCGCCCCGGACCGCCCCGGACCGCCCAGGACCGCCCCGGACCGCACCGGACCGCCCCGGACCGCCCCGGACCGCCCCGGACCGCCCAGGACCGCCCCGGACCGCCCCGGACCGCCTCGGACCGCCCCGGACCGCCCCGGACCGCCCCCGACCGCCCCGGACCGCCCCGGACCGCCCCGGACCGCCCCGGAATGCCCCGGACCGCCCCGGACCGCCCCGGACCGCCCCGGACCGCCCCGGACCGCCCCAAACCGCCCCGGACCGCCCCGGACCGCCCGGACCGCCCCGGACCACCCCGGACTGCCCCGGACCGCCCCGGACCGCCCCGGACCGCCCCGGACCGCCCCGGACCGCCCCGAACCGCCCCGGACCGTCCCGGACCGCCCCGGACCGCCCCGGACCGCCCCGGACCGCCCCGGACCGCCCAGGACCGCCCCGGACCGCACCGGACCGCCCCGGACCGCCCCGGACCGCCCCGGACCGCCCAGGACCGCCCCGGACCGCCTCGGACCGCCCCGGACCGCCCCGGACCGCCGCGGACCGCCCCGGACCGCCCCGGACCGCCCCGGACCGCCTCGGACCGCCCCGGACCGCCTCGGACCGCCCCGGACCGCCCCGGACCGCCCCCGACCGCCCCGGACCGCCCCGGACCGCCCCGGACCGCCCCGGAATGCCGCGGACCGCCCCGGACCGCCCCGGACCGCCCCGGACCGCCCCGGACCGCCCCGGACCGCCCCGGACCGCCCCAGACCGCCCCGGACCGCCCCGGACCGCCCCGGACCGCCCCGGACCGCCCCGGACCACCCCGGACCGCCCCGGACAGCCCCGGACCGCCCCGGACCGCCCCGGACCGCCCCGGACCGCCCCGGACCGCCCCGGACCGCCCCGGACCGCACCGGACCGCCCCGGACCGCCCCGGACCGCCCCGGACCGCCCCGGACCGCCCCGGACCGCCCCGGACCGTCCCGGACCGCCCCGGACCGCCCAGGACCGCCCCGGACCGCCCCGGACCGCCCCGGACCGCCCCGGACCGCCCAGGACCGCCCCGGACCGCACCGGACCGCCCCGGACCGCCCCGGACCGCCTCGGACCGCCCCGGACCGCCCCGGACCGCCGCGGACCGCCCCGGACCGCCCCGGACCGCCCCGGACCGCCTCGGACCGCCCCGGACCGCCTCGGACCGCCCCGGACCGCCCCGGACCGCCCCCGACCGCCCCGGACCGCCCCGGACCGCCCCGGACCGCCCCGGAATGCCCCGGACCGCCCCGGACCGCCCCGGACCGCCCCGGACCGCCCCGGACCGCCCCGGACCGCCCCAAACCGCCCCGGACCGCCCCGGACCGCCCGGACCGCCCCGGACCGCCCCGGACTGCCCCGGACCGCCCCGGACCGCCCCGGACTGCCCCGGACCGCCCCGGACCGTCCCGGACCGCCCCGGACCGCCCCGGACCGCCCCGGACCGCCCCGGACCGCCCAGGACCGCCCCGGACCGCACCGGACCGCCCCGGACCGCCCCGGACCGCCCCGGACCGCCCAGGACCGCCCCGGACCGCCTCGGACCGCCCCGGACCGCCCCGGACCGCCGCGGACCGCCCCGGACCGCCCCCGACCGCCCCGGACCGCCTCGGACCGCCCCGGACCGCCTCGGACCGCCCCGGACCGCCCCGGACCGCCCCCGACCGCCCCGGACCGCCCCGGACCGCCCCGGACCGCCCCGGAATGCCCCGGACCGCCCCGGACCGCCCCGGACCGCCCCGGACCGCCCCAGACCGCCCCGGACCGCCCCGGACCGCCCCGGACCGCCCCGGACCGCCCCGGACCGCCCCGGACCGCCCCGGACCGCCCCGGACCGCCCCGGACCGCCCCGGACAGCCCCGGACCGCCCCGGACAGCCCCGGACCGCCCCGGACCGCCCCGGACCGCCCCGGACCGCCCCGGACCGCCCCGGACCGCCACGGACCGCCCCGGACCGCCCCGGACCGCCCCGGACCGCCCCGGACCGCCCCGGACCGCCCCGGACCGCCCCGGACCGCGCCGGACCGCCCCGGACCGCCCCGGACCGCCCCGGACCACCCCAGACCGCCCCGGACCGCCCCGGACCGCCCCGGACCGCCCCGGACCGCCCCGGACCGCCTCGGACCGCCCCGGACCGCCCCGGACCGCCCCGGACCGCCCCGGACCGCCTCGGACCGCCCCGGACCGCCCCAGACCGCCCCGGACTGCCTCGGACCTCCCCGGACCGCCTCGGACCGCCCCCGACCGCCCCGGACCGCCCCGGACCGCCCCGGACCGCCCCGGACCGCCCCGGACCGCCCCGGACCGCCCGGACCGCCCCGGACCGCCCCGGACCGCCCCGGACCGCCCCGGACCGCCCCGGACCGCCCCGGACCGCCCCGGACCGCCCCGGACCGTCCCGGACCGCCCCGGACCGCCCCGGACCGCCCCGGACCGCCCCGGACCGCCCCGGACCGCCCCGGACCGCCCCGGACCGCCCCGGACCGCCCGGACCGCCCCGGACCGCCCCGGACCGCCCCGGACCGCCCCGGACCGCCCCGGACCGCCCCAGACCGTCCCGGAATGCCCCGGACCGCCCCGGACCGCCCCGGACCGCCCCGGACCGCCCCGGACCGCCCCAAACCGCCCCGGACCGCCTCGGACCGCCCCGGACCGCCTCGGACCGCCCCGGACTGCCCTGGACCGCCCCGGACCGCCCCGGACCGCCCTGGACCGCCCCGGACCGCGCCGGACCGCCCCGGACCGCCCCGGACCGCCCCGGACCGCCCCGGACCGCCCCGGACCGCCCCGGACCGCCCCGGACCACCCCGGACCGCCCCGGACCGCCCCGGACTGCCCCGGACCGCCCCGGACCGCCCCGGACCGCCCGGGACCGCCCCGGACCGCCCCGGACCGCCCCGGACCGCCCCGGACCGCCCCGGACCGTCCCGGACCGCCCCGGACCGCCCCGGATCGCCCCGGACCGCCCCGGACCGCCCCGGACCGCCCCGGACCGCCCCGGACCGCCCCGGACCGCCCCGGACCGCCCCGGACCGCCCCGGACCGCCCGGACCGCCCCGGACCGCCCCGGACCGCCCCGGACCGCCCCGGACCGCCCCGGACCGCCCCGGACCGCCCCGGACCGCCCCGGACCGTCCCGGACCGCCCCGGACCGCCCCGGACCGCCCCGGACCGCCCCGGACCGCCCCGGACCGCCCAGGACCGCCCCGGACCGCAACGGACCGCCCCGGACCGCCCCGGACCGCCTCGGACCGCCCCGGACAGCCCCGGACCGCCGCGGACCGCCCCGGACCGCCCCGGACCGCCCCGGACCGCCAAGGACCGCCCCGGACCGCCTCGGACCGCCCCGGACCGCCCCGGACCGCCCCCGACCGCCCCGGACCGCCCCGGACCGCCCCGGACCGCCCCGGAATGCCCCGGACCGCCCCGGACCGCCCCGAACCGCCCCGGACCGCCCCGGACCGCCCCGGACCGCCCCGGACCGCCCCGGACAGCCCCGGACCGCCCCGGACCGCCCCGGACCGCCCCGGACCGCCCCGGACCGCCCCGGACCGCCACGGACCGCCCCGGACCGCCCCGGACCGCCCCGGACCGCCCCGGACCGCCCCGGACCGCCCCGGACCGCCCCGGACCGCGCCGGACCGCCCCGGACCGCCCCGGACTGCCCCGGACCGCCCCGGACCACCCCAGACCGCCCCGGACCGCCCCGGACCGCCCCGGACCGCCCCGGACCGCCCCGGACCGCCCCGGACCGCCTCGGACCGCCCCGGACCGCCCCGGACCGCCCCGGACCGCCCCGGACCGCCTCGGACCGCCCCGGACCGCCCCAGACCGCCCCGGACTGCCTCGGACCTCCCCGGACCGCCCCGGACCGCCCCGGACCGCCCCGGACCGCCCCGGACCGCCCCGGACCGCCCCGGACCGCCCCGGACCGCCCGGACCGCCCCGGACCGCCCCGGACCGCCCCGGACCGCCCCGGACCGCCCCGGACCGCCCCGGACCACCCCGGACCGCCCCGGACCGTCCCGGACCGCCCCGGACCGCCCCGGACCGCCCCGGACCGCCCCGGACCGCCCCGGACCGCCCCGGACCGCCCCGGACCGCCCGGACCGCCCCGGACCGCCCCGGACCGCCCCGGACCGCCCCGGACCGCCCCGGACCGCCCCAGACCGTCCCGGAATGCCCCGGACCGCCCCGGACCGCCCCGGACCGCCCCGGACCGCCCCGGACCGCCCCGGACCGCCCCGGACCGCCCGGACCGCCCCGGACCGCCCCGGACCGCCCCGGACCGCCCCGGACCGCCCCGGACCGCCTCGGACCGCCCCGGACCGCCCCGGACCGCCCCGGACCGCCCCGGACCGCCTCGGACCGCCCCGGACCGCCCCAGACCGCCCCGGACTGCCTCGGACCTCCCCGGACCGCCTCGGACCGCCCCCGACCGCCCCGGACCGCCCCGGACCGCCCCGGACCGCCCCGGACCGCCCCGGACCGCCCCGGACCGCCCGGACCGCCCCGGACCGCCCCGGACCGCCCCGGACCGCCCCGGACCGCCCCGGACCGCCCCGGACCGCCCCGGACCGCCCCGGACCGCCCCGGACCGCCCCGGACCGCCCCGGACCGTCCCGGACCGCCCCGGACCGCCCCGGACCGCCCCGGACCGCCCCGGACCGCCCCGGACCGCCCCGGACCGCCCCGGACCGCCCGGACCGCCCCGGACCGCCCCGGACCGCCCCGGACCGCCCCGGACCGCCCCGGACCGCCCCAGACCGTCCCGGAATGCCCCGGACCGCCCCGGACCGCCCCGGACCGCCCCGGACCGCCCCGGACCGCCCCGGACCGCCCGGACCGCCCCGGACCGCCCCGGACCGCCCCGGACCGCCCCGGACCGCCCCGGACCGCCCCGGACCGCCCCGGACCGCACCGGACCGCCCCGGACCGCCCCGGACCGCCCCGGACCGCCCCGGACCGTCCCGGACCGCCCCGGACCGCCCCGGACCGCCCCGGACCGCCCCGGACAGCTCCGGACCGCCCCGGACCGCCCAGGACCGCCCCGGACCGCACCGGACCGCCCCGGACCGCCCCGGACCGCCTCGGACCGCCCCGGACCGCCCCGGACCGCCCCGGACCGCCCCGGACCGCCCCGGACCGCCTCGGACCGCCCCGGACCGCCCGGGACCGCCCCGGACCGCCCCGGACCGCCCCGGACCGCCCCGGACCGCCCCGGACCGCCCCGGACCGTCCCGGACCGCCCCGGACCACCCCGGATCGCCCCGGACCGCCCCGGACCGCCCCGGACCGCCCCGGACCGCCCCGGACCGCCCCGGACCGCCCGGACCGCCCCGGACCGCCACGGACCGCCCCGGACCGCCCCGGACCGCCCCGGACCGCCCCGGACCGCCCCGGACCGCCCCGGACCGCACCGGACCGCCCCGGACCGCCCCGGACCGCCCCGGACCGCCCCGGACCGTCCCGGACCGCCCCGGACCGCCCCGGACCGCCCCGGACCGCCCCGGACCGCCCAGGACCGCCCCGGACCGCAACGGACCGCCCCGGACCGCCCCGGACCGCCTCGGACCGCCCCGGACAGCCCCGGACCGCCGCGGACCGCCCCGGACCGCCCCGGACCGCCCCGGACCGCCAAGGACCGCCCCGGACCGCCTCGGACCGCCCCGGACCGCCCCGGACCGCCCCCGACCGCCCCGGACCGCCCCGGACCGCCCCGGACCGCCCCGGAATGCCCCGGACCGCCCCGGACCGCCCCGAACCGCCCCGGACCGCCCCGGACCGCCCCAAACCGCCCCGGACCGCCCCGGACCGCCCGGACCGCCCCGGACCGCCCCGGACTGCCCCGGACCGCCCCGGACCGCCCCGGAACGCCCCGGACCGCCCCGGACCGCCCCGGACCGCCCCGAACCGCCCCGGACCGTCCCGGACCGCCCCGGACCGCCCCGGACCGCCCCGAACCGCCCCGGACTGCCCCGGACCGCCCAGGACCGCCCCGGACCGCCCAGGACCGCCCCGGACCGCACCGGACCGCCCCGGACCGCCCCGGACCGCCCCGGACCGCCCAGGACCGCCCCGGACCGCCTCGGACCGCCCCGGACCGCCCCGGACCGCCGCGGACCGCCCCGGACCGCCCCGGACCGCCCCGGACCGCCTCGGACCGCCCCGGACCGCCTCGGACCGCCCCGGACCGCCCTGGACCGCCCCCGACCGCCTCGGACCGCCCCGGACCGCCCCGGACCGCCCCGGAATGCCCCGGACCGCCCCGGACCGCCCCGGACCGCCCCGGACCGCCCCGGACCGCCCCAGACCGCCCCGGACCGCCCCGGACCGCCCCGGACCGCCCCGGACCGCCCCGGACCGCCCCGGACCGCCCCGGACCGCCCCGGACAGCCCCGGACCGCCCCGGACCGCCCCGGACCGCCCCGGACCGCCCCGGACCGCCCCGGACCGCCACGGACCGCCCCGGACCGCCCCGGACCGCCCCGGACCGCCCCGGACCGCCCCGGACCGCCCCGGACCGCCCCGGACCGCCCCGGACCGCCCCGGACCGCCCCGGACCGCCCCGGACCGCCCCGGACCGCCCCGGACCGCCCCGGACCGCCCCGGACCGCCCCGGACCGCCCCGGACCGCCCCGGACCGCCCCGGACCGCCCCGGACTGCCCCGGACCGCCCCGGACCGCCTCGGACCGCCCCGGACCGCCCCGGACCGCCCCGGACCGCCCCGGACCGCCTCGGACCGCCCCGGACCGCCCCTGACCGCCCTGGACTGCCTCGGACCGCCCCGGACCGCCTCGGACCGCCCCCGACCGCCCCGGACCGCCCCGGACCGCCCCGGACCGCCCCGGACCGCCCCGGACCGCCCCGGACCGCCCCGGACCGCCCCGGACCGCCCCGGACCGCCCCGGACCGCCCCGGACCGTCCCGGACCGCCCCGGACCGCCCCGGACCGCCCCGGACCGCCCCGGACCGCCCCGGACCGCCCCGGACCGCCTCGGACCGCCCCGGACCGCCTCGGACCGCCCCGGACCGCCCTGGACCGCCCCCGACCGCCTCGGACCGCCCCGGACCGCCCCGGACCGCCCCGGAATGCCCCGGACCGCCCCGGACCGCCCCGGACCGCCCCGGACCGCCCCGGACCGCCCCAGACCGCCCCGGACCGCCCCGGACCGCCCCGGACCGCCCCGGACCGCCCCGGACCGCCCCGGACCGCCCCGGACCGCCCCGGACCGCCCCGGACAGCCCCGGACCGCCCCGGACCGCCCCGGACCGCCCCGGACCGCCCCGGACCGCCCCGGACCGCCCCGGACCGCCCCGGACCGCCCCGGACCGCCCCGGACCGCCCCGGACCGCCCCGGACCGCCCCGGACCGCCCCGGACCGCCCCGGACCGCCCCGGACCGCCCCGGACCGCCCCGGACCGCCCCGGACCGCCCCGGACCGCCCCGGACCGCCCCGGACCGCCCCGGACCGCCCCGGACCGCCCCGGACCGCCCCGGACCGCCCCGGACCGCCCCGGACTGCCCCGGACCGCCCCGGACCGCCTCGGACCGCCCCGGACCGCCCCGGACCGCCCCGGACCGCCCCGGACCGCCTCGGACCGCCCCGGACCGCCCCTGACCGCCCTGGACTGCCTCGGACCGCCCCGGACCGCCTCGGACCGCCCCCGACCGCCCCGGACCGCCCCGGACCGCCCCGGACCGCCCCGGACCGCCCCGGACCGCCCCGGACCGCCCCGGACCGCCCCGGACCGCCCCGGACCGCCCCGGACCGCCCCGGACCGCCCCGGACCGTCCCGGACCGCCCCGGACCGCCCCGGACCGCCCCGGACCGCCCCGGACCGCCCTGGGCCGCCCCGGACCGCCCCGGACCGCCCCGGACCGCCCCGGACCGCCCGGACCGCCCCGGACCGCCCCGGACCGCCCCGGACCGCCCCGGACCGCCCCGGACCGCCCCAGACCGTCCCGGAATGCCCCGGACCGCCCCGGACCGCCCCGGACCGCCCCGGACCGCCCCGGACCGCCCCGGACCGCCCCAGACCGCCCCGGACCGCCCGGACCGCCCCGGACCGCCCCGGACCGCCCCGGACCGCCCCGGACCGCCCCGGACCGCCCCAGACCGCCCCGGACCGCACCGGACCGCCCCGGACCGCCCCGGACCGCCCCGGACCGCCCCGGACCGCCCCGGACCGCCCCGGACCGCCCCGGACCGCCCAGGACCGCCCCGGACCGCACCGGACCGCCCCGGACCGCCCCGGACCGCCTCGGACCGCCCCGGACCGCCCCGGACCGCCGCTGACCGCCCCGGACCGCCCCGGACCGCCCCGGACCGCCTCGGACCGCCCCGGACCGCCCCGGACCGCCCCGGACCGCCCCGGACCGCCCCGGACCACCCCGGACCGCCCCGGACCGCCCCGGACCGCCCCGGACCGCCCCGGACCGCCCCGGACCGCCCCGGACCGTCTCGGACCGCCCCGGACCGCCCCGGACCGCCCCGGACCGCCCCGGACCGCCTCGGACCGCCCCGGACCGCCCCAGACCGCCCTGGACTGCCTCGGACCGCCCCGGACCGCCTCGGACCGCCCCCGACCGCCCCGGACCGCCCCGGACCGCCCCGGACCGCCCCGGACCGCCCCGGACCGCCCCGGACCGCCCGGACCGCCCGGACCGCCCCGGACCGCCCCGGACCGCCCCGGACCGCCCCGGACCGCCCCGGACCGCCCCGGACCGCCCCGGACCGCCCCGGACCGCCCCGGACCGCCCCGGACCGCCCCGGACCGCCCCGGACCGCCCCGGACCGCCCCGGACCGTCCCGGACCGCCCCGGACCGCCCCGGACCGCCCCGGACCGCCCCGGACCGCCCAGGACCGCCCCGGACCGCCTCGGACCGCCCCGGACCGCCCCGGACCGCCGCGGACCGCCCCGGACCGCCCCCGACCGCCCCGGACCGCCGCGGACCGCCCCGGACCGCCCCCGACCGCCCCGGACCGCCTCGGACCGCCCCGGACCGCCTCGGACCGCCCCGGACCGCCCCGGACCGCCCCCGACCGCCCCGGACCGCCCCGGACCGCCCCGGACCGCCCCGGAATGCCCCGGACCGCCCCGGACCGCCCCGGACCGCCCCGGACCGCCCCAGACCGCCCCGGACCGCCCCGGACCGCCCCGGACCGCCCCGGACCGCCCCGGACCGCCCCGGACCGCCCCGGACCGCCCCGGACCGCCCCGGACCGCCCCGGACAGCCCCGGACCGCCCCGGACCGCCCCGGACCGCCCCGGACCGCCCCGGACCGCCCCGGACCGCCACGGACCGCCCCGGACCGCCCCGGACCGCCCCGGACCGCCCCGGACCGCCCCGGACCGCCCCGGACCGCCCCGGACCGCCCCGGACCGCGCCGGACCGCCCCGGACCGCCCCGGACCGCCCCGGACCGCCCCGGACCACCCCAGACCGCCCCGGACCGCCCCGGACCGCCCCGGACCGCCCCGGACCGCCCCGGACCGCCCCGGACCGCCCCGGACCGCCTCGGACCGCCCCGGACCGCCCCGGACCGCCCCGGACCGCCCCGGACCGCCCCGGACCGCCCCGGACCGCCCCGGACCGCCCCAGACCGCCCCGGACTGCCTCGGACCTCCCCGGACCGCCTCGGACCGCCCCCGACCGCCCCGGACCGCCCCGGACCGCCCCGGACCGCCCCGGACCGCCCCGGACCGCCCGGACCGCCCCGGACCGCCCCGGACCGCCCCGGACCGCCCCGGACCGCCCCGGACCGCCCCGGACCGCCCCGGACCGCCCCGGACCGTCCCGGACCGCCCCGGACCGCCCCGGACCGCCCCGGACCGCCCCGGACCGCCCCGGACCGCCCCGGACCGCCCCGGACCGCCCGGACCGCCCCGGACCGCCCCGGACCGCCCCGGACCGCCCCGGACCGCCCCGGACCGCCCCAGACCGTCCCGGAATGCCCCGGACCGCCCCGGACCGCCCCGGACCGCCCCGGACCGCCCCGGACCGCCCCGGACCGCCCCGGACCGCCTCGGACCGCCCCGGACCGCCTCGGACCGCCCCGGACTGCCCTGGACCGCCCCTGACCGCCCCGGACCGCCCTGGACCGCCCCGGACCGCGCCGGACCGCCCCGGACCGCCCCGGACCGCCCCGGACCGCCCCGGACCGCCCCGGACCGCCCCGGACCACCCCGGACCGCCCCGGACCGCCCCGGACCGCCCCGGACCGCCCCGGACCGCCCCGGACCGCCCCGGACCGCCCGGGACCGCCCCGGACCGCCCCGGACCGCCCCGGACCGCCCCGGACCGCCCCGGACCGTCCCGGACCACCCCGGACCGCCCCGGATCGCCCCGGACCGCCCCGGACCGCCCCGGACCGCCCCGGACCGCCCCGGACCGCCCCGGACCGCCCCGGACCGCCCCGGACCGCCCCGGACCGCCCGGACCGCCCCGGACCGCCCCGGACCGCCCCGGACCGCCCCGGACCGCCCCGGACCGCCCCGGACCGCCCCGGACCGCACCGGACCGCCCCGGACCGCCCCGGACCGCCCCGGACCGCCCCGGACCGTCCCGGACCGCCCCGGACCGCCCCGGACCGCCCCGGACCGCCCCGGACCGCCCGGACCGCCCAGGACCGCCCCGGACCGCAACCGACCGCCCCGGACCGCCCCGGACCGCCTCGGACCGCCCCGGACAGCCCCGGACCGCCGCGGACCGCCCCGGACCGCCCCGGACCGCCCCGGACCGCCAAGGACCGCCCCGGACCGCCTCGGACCGCCCCGGACCGCCCCGGACCGCCCCCGACCGCCCCGGACCGCCCCGGACAGCCCCGGACCGCCCCGGACCGCCCCGGACCGCCCCGGACCGCCCCGGACCGCCCCGGACCGCCTCGGACCGCCCCGGACCGCCCCAGACCGCCCCGGACTGCCTCGGACCTCCCCGGACCGCCTCGGACCGCCCCCGACCGCCCCGGACCGCCCCGGACCGCCCCGGACCGGCCCGGGCCCGCCCCGGACCGCCCCGGACCGCCCCGGACCGCCCCGGACCGCCCCGGACCGCCCCGGACCGCCCCGGACCGCCCCGGACCGCCCCGGACCGCCCCGGACCGCGAGTCCCGGACCGCCCCGGACCGCCCCGGACCGCCCCGGACCGCCCCGGACCGCCCCGGACCGCCCCGGACCGCCCCGGACCGCCCCGGACCGCCTGGACCGCCCCGGACCGCCCCGGACCGCCCCGGACCGCCCCGGACCGCCCCGGACCGCCCCAGACCGTCCCGGAATGCCCCGGACCGCCCCGGACCGCCCCGGACCGCCCCGGACCGCCCCGGACCGCCCCGGACCGCCCCGGACCGCCTCGGACCGCCCCGGACCGCCTCGGACCGCCCCGGACTGCCCTGGACCGCCCCGGACCACCCCGGACCGCCCTGGACCGCCCCGGACCGCGCCGGACCGCCCCGGACCGCCCCGGCCACCCCGGACCGCCCCGGACCGCCCCGGACCGCCCCGGACCGCCCCGGACCGCCCCGGACCGCCCGGGACCGCCCCGGACCGCCCCGGACCGCCCCGGACCGCCCCCGGACCGCCCCGGACCTTCCCGGACCGCCCCGGACCGCCCCGGATCGCCCCGGACCGCCCCGGACCGCCCCGGACCGCCCCGGACCGCCCCGGACCGCCCCGGACCGCCCCGGACCGCCCCGGACCGCCCCGGACCGCCCGGACCGCCCCGGACCGCCCCGGACCGCCCCGGACCGCCCCGGACCGCCCCGGACCGCCCCGGACCGCCCCGGACCGTCCCGGACCGCCCCGGACCGCCCCGGACCGCCCCGGACCGCCCCGGACCGCCCCGGACCGCACAGGACCGCCCCGGACCGCAACGGACCGCCCCGGACCGCCCCGGACCGCCTCGGACCGCCCCGGACAGCCCCGGACCGCCGCGGACCGCCCCGGACCGCCCCGGACCGCCCCGGACCGCCAAGGACCGCCCCGGACCGCCTCGGACCGCCCCGGACCGCCCCGGACCGCCCCCGACCGCCCCGGACCGCCCCGGACAGCCCCGGACCGCCCCGGACCGCCCCACCGCCCCGACCGCCCCCCCGGACCGCCCCGCCCCGACCGCCCCGGACCGCCCCAGACCGCCCCGGACTGCCCCCGACAGTCCTCGGACCTCCCCGGACCGCCTCGGACCGCCCCCGACCGCCCCGGACCGCCCCGGACCGCCCCGGACCGCCCCGGACCGCCCCGGACCGCCCCGGACCGCCCGGACCGCCCCGGACCGCCCCGGACCGCCCCGGACCGCCCCGGACCGCCCCGGACCGCCCCGGACCGCCCCGGACCGCCCCGGACCGTCCCGGACCGCCCCGGACCGCCCCGGACCGCCCCGGACCGCCCCGGACCGCCCCGGACCGCCCCGGACCGCCCCGGACCGTCCCGGAATGCCCCGGACCGCCCCGGGACCGCCCCGGACCGCCCCGGACCGCCCCGGACCGCCCCGGACCGCCCCGGACCGCCTCGGACCGCCCCGGACCGCCTCGGACCGCCCCGGACTGCCCTGGACCGCCCCGGACCGCCCCGGACCGCCCTGGACCGCCCCGGACCGCGCCGGACCGCCCCGGACCGCCCCGGACCGCCCCGGACCGCCCCGGGACCGCCCCGGACCGCCCCGGACCGCCCCGGACCACCCCGGACCGCCCGGACCGCCCCGGACCGCCCCGGACCGCCCCGGACCGCCCCGGACCGCCCCGGACCGCCCGGGACCGCCCCGGACCGCCCCGGACCGCCCCCGGACCGCCCCGGACCGCCCCGGACCGCCCCGGACCGTCCCGGACCGCCCCGGACCGCCCCGGATCGCCCCGGACCGCCCCGGACCGCCCCGGACCGCCCCGGACCGCCCCGGACCGCCCCGGACCGCCCCGGACCGCCCCGGACCGCCCCGGACCGCCCCGGACCGCCCCGGACCGCCCCGGACCGCACCGGACCGCCCCGGACCGCCCCGGACCGCCCCGGACCGTCCCGGACCGCCCCGGACCGCCCCGGACCGCCCCGGACCGCCCCGGACCGCCCCGGACCGCCCAGGACCGCCCCGGACCGCAACGGACCGCCCCGGACCGCCCCGGACCGCCTCGGACCGCCCCGGACAGCCCCGGACCGCCGCGGACCGCCCCGGACCGCCCCGGACCGCCTCGGACCGCCCCGGACTGCCTCGGACCTCCCCGGACCGCCTCGGACCGCCCCCGACCGCCCCGGACCGCCCCGGACCGCCCCGGACCGCCCCGGACCGCCCCGGACCGCCCCGGACCGCCCGGACCGCCCCGGACCGCCCCGGACCGCCCCGGACCGCCCCGGACCGCCCCGGACCGCCCCGGACCGCCCCGGACCGCCCCGGACCGCCCCGGACCGCCCCGGACCGTCCCGGACCGCCCCGGACCGCCCCGGACCGCCCCGGACCGCCCCGGACCGCCCCGGACCGCCCCGGACCGCCACGGACCGCCCCGGACCGCCCCGGACCGCCCCGGACCGCCCCGGACCGCCCCGGACCGCCCCGGACCGCCCCGGACCGCGCCGGACCGCCCCGGACCGCCCCGGACTGCCCCGGACCGCCCCGGACCACCCCAGACCGCCCCGGACCGCCCCGGACCGCCCCGGACCGCCCCGGACCGCCCCGGACCGCCCCGGACCGCCTCGGACCGCCCCGGACCGCCCCGGACCGCCCCGGACCGCCCCGGACCGCCTCGGACCGCCCCGGACCGCCCCAGACCGCCCCGGACTGCCTCGGACCTCCCCGGACCGCCTCGGACCGCCCCCGACCGCCCCGGACCGCCCCGGACCGCCCCGGACCGCCCCGGACCGCCCCGGACCGCCCCGGACCGCCCGGACCGCCCCGGACCGCCCCGGACCGCCCCGGACCGCCCCGGACCGCCCCGGACCGCCCCGGACCGCCCCGGACCGCCCCGGACCGCCCCGGACCGCCCCGGACCGCCCCGGACCGTCCCGGACCGCCCCGGACCGCCCCGGACCGCCCCGGACCGCCCCGGACCGCCCCGGACCGCCCCGGACCGCCCCGGACCGCCCCGGACCGCCCCGGACCGCCCCGGACCGCCCCGGACCGCCCCGGACCGCCCCGGACCGCCCCGGACCGCCCCGGACCGCCCGGACCGCCCCGGACCGCCCCGGACCGCCCCGGACCGCCCCGGACCGCCCCGGACCGCCCCAGACCGTCCCGGAATGCCCCGGACCGCCCCGGGACCGCCCCGGACCGCCCCGGACCGCCCCGGACCGCCCCGGACCGCCCCGGACCGCCCGGACCGCCCCGGACCGCCCCGGACCGCCCCGGACCGCCCCGGACCGCCCCGGACCGCCCCGGACCGCCTCGGACCGCCCCGGACCGCCCCGGACCGCCCCGGACCGCCCGGACCGCCTCGGACCGCCCCGGACCGCCCCAGACCGCCCCGGACTGCCTCGGACCTCCCCGGACCGCCTCGGACCGCCCCCGACCGCCCCGGACCGCCCCGGACCGCCCCGGACCGCCCCGGACCGCCCCGGACCGCCCCGGACCGCCCGGACCGCCCCGGACCGCCCCGGACCGCCCCGGACCGCCCCGGACCGCCCCGGACCGCCCCGGACCGCCCCGGACCGCCCCGGACCGCCCCGGACCGCCCCGGACCGTCCCGGGACCGCCCCGGACCGCCCCAGACCGCCCCGGACCGCCCCGGACCGCCCCGGACCGCCCCGGACCGCCCCGGACCGCCCGGACCGCCCCGGACCGCCCCGGACCGCCCCGGACCGCCCCGGACCGCCCCAGACCGTCCCGGAATGCCCCGGACCGCCCCGGACCGCCCCGGACCGCCCCGGACCGCCCCGGACTGCCCCGGACCGCCCCGGACCGCCCGGACCGCCCCGGACCGCCCCGGACCGCCCCGGACCGCCCCGGACCGCACCGGACCGCCCCGGACCGCCCCGGACCGCCCCGGACCGTCCCGGACCGCCCCGGACCGCCCCGGACCGCCCCGGACCGCCCCGGACAGCCCCGGACCGCCCCGGACCGCCCAGGACCGCCCCGGACCGCACCGGACCGCCCCGGACCGCCCCGGACCGCCTCGGACCGCCCCGGACCGCCCCGGACCGCCCCGGACCGCCCCGGACCGCCCCGGACCGCCTCGGACCGCCCCGGACCGCCCGGGACCGCCCCGGACCGCCCCGGACCGCCCCGGACCGCCCCGGACCGCCCCGGACCGTCCCGGACCGCCCCGGACCGCCCCGGATCGCCCCGGACCGCCCCGGACCGCCCCGGACCGCCCCGGACCGCCCCGGACCGCCCCGGACCGCCCCGGACCGCCCGGACCGCCCCGGACCGCCACGGACCGCCCCGGACCGCCCCGGACCGCCCCGGACCGCCCCGGACCGCCCCGGACCGCCCCGGACCGCACCGGACCGCCCCGGACCGCCCCGGACCGCCCCGGACCGCCCCGGACCGTCCCGGACCGCCCCGGACCGCCCCGGACCGCCCCGGACCGCCCCGGACCGCCCCGGACCGCCCAGGACCGCCCCGGACCGCAACGGACCGCCCCGGACCGCCCCGGACCGCCTCGGACCGCCCCGGACAGCCCCGGACCGCCGCGGACCGCCCCGGACCGCCCCGGACCGCCCCGGACCGCCAAGGACCGCCCCGGACCGCCTCGGACCGCCCCGGACCGCCCCGGACCGCCCCCGACCGCCCCGGACCGCCCCGGACCGCCCCGGACCGCCCCGGAATGCCCCGGACCGCCCCGGACCGCCCCGAACCGCCCCGGACCGCCCCGGACCGCCCCAAACCGCCCCGGACCGCCCCGGACCGCCCGGACCGCCCCGGACCGCCCCGGACTGCCCCGGACCGCCCCGGACCGCCCCGGAACGCCCCGGACCGCCCCGGACCGCCCCGGACCGCCCCGAACCGCCCCGGACCGTCCCGGACCGCCCCGGACCGCCCCGGACCGCCCCGAACCGCCCCGGACTGCCCCGGACCGCCCAGGACCGCCCCGGACCGCACCGGACCGCCCCGGACCGCCCCGGACCGCCCCGGACCGCCCAGGACCGCCCCGGACCGCCTCGGACCGCCCCGGACCGCCCCGGACCGCCGCGGACCGCCCCGGACCGCCCCGGACCGCCCCGGACCGCCTCGGACCGCCCCGGACCGCCTCGGACCGCCCCGGACCGCCCTGGACCGCCCCCGACCGCCTCGGACCGCCCCGGACCGCCCCGGACCGCCCCGGAATGCCCCGGACCGCCCCGGACCGCCCCGGACCGCCCCGGACCGCCCCGGACCGCCCCGGACCGCCCCGGACCGCCCCGGACCGCCCCGGACCGCCCCGGACCGCCCCGGACCGCCCCGGACCGCCCCGGACAGCCCCGGACCGCCCCGGACCGCCCCGGACCGCCCCGGACCGCCCCGGACCGCCCCGGACCGCCCCGGACCGCCCCGGACCGCCCCGGACCGCCCCGGACCGCCCCGGACCGCCCCGGACCGCCCCGGACCGCCCCGGACCGCCCCGGACCGCCCCGGACCGCCCCGGACCGCCCCGGACCGCCCCGGACCGCCCCGGACCGCCCCGGACCGCCCCGGACCGCCCCGGACCGCCCCGGACCGCCCCGGACCGCCCCGGACCGCCCCGGACCGCCCCGGACCGCCCCGGACTGCCCCGGACCGCCCCGGACCGCCTCGGACCGCCCCGGACCGCCCCGGACCGCCCCGGACCGCCACGGACCGCCTCGGACCGCCCCGGACCGCCCCTGACCGCCCTGGACTGCCTCGGACCGCCCCGGACCGCCTCGGACCGCCCCCGACCGCCCCGGACCGCCCCGGACCGCCCCGGACCGCCCCGGACCGCCCCGGACCGCCCCGGACCGCCCCGGACCGCCCCGGACCGCCCCGGATCGCCCCGGACCGCCCCGGACCGCCCCGGACCGCCCCGGACCGCCCCGGACCGCCCCGGACCGCCCCGGACCGCCCCGGACCGCCCGGACCGCCCCGGACCGCCACGGACCGCCCCGGACCGCCCCGGACCGCCCCGGACCGCCCCGGACCGCCCCGGACCGCCCCGGACCGCACCGGACCGCCCCGGACCGCCCCGGACCGCCCCGGACCGCCCCGGACCGTCCCGGACCGCCCCGGACCGCCCCGGACCGCCCCGGACCGCCCCGGACCGCCCCGGACCGCCCAGGACCGCCCCGGACCGCAACGGACCGCCCCGGACCGCCCCGGACCGCCTCGGACCGCCCCGGACAGCCCCGGACCGCCGCGGACCGCCCCGGACCGCCCCGGACCGCCCCGGACCGCCAAGGACCGCCCCGGACCGCCTCGGACCGCCCCGGACCGCCCCGGACCGCCCCCGACCGCCCCGGACCGCCCCGGACCGCCCCGGACCGCCCCGGAATGCCCCGGACCGCCCCGGACCGCCCCGAACCGCCCCGGACCGCCCCGGACCGCCCCAAACCGCCCCGGACCGCCCCGGACCGCCCGGACCGCCCCGGACCGCCCCGGACTGCCCCGGACCGCCCCGGACCGCCCCGGAACGCCCCGGACCGCCCCGGACCGCCCCGGACCGCCCCGAACCGCCCCGGACCGTCCCGGACCGCCCCGGACCGCCCCGGACCGCCCCGAACCGCCCCGGACTGCCCCGGACCGCCCAGGACCGCCCCGGACCGCACCGGACCGCCCCGGACCGCCCCGGACCGCCCCGGACCGCCCAGGACCCGCCCCGGACCGCCTCGGACCGCCCCGGACCGCCCCGGACCGCCGCGGACCGCCCCGGACCGCCCCGGACCGCCCCGGACCGCCTCGGACCGCCCCGGACCGCCTCGGACCGCCCCGGACCGCCCTGGACCGCCCCCGACCGCCTCGGACCGCCCCGGACCGCCCCGGACCGCCCCGGAATGCCCCGGACCGCCCCGGACCGCCCCGGACCGCCCCGGACCGCCCCGGACCGCCCCAGACCGCCCCGGACCGCCCCGGACCGCCCCGGACCGCCCCGGACCGCCCCGGACCGCCCCGGACCGCCCCGGACAGCCCCGGACCGCCCCGGACCGCCCCGGACCGCCCCGGACCGCCCCGGACCGCCCCGGACCGCCCCGGACCGCCCCGGACCGCCCCGGACCGCCCCGGACCGCCCCGGACCGCCCCGGACCGCCCCGGACCGCCCCGGACCGCCCCGGACCGCCCCGGACCGCCCCGGACCGCCCCGGACCGCCCCGGACCGCCCCGGACCGCCCCGGACCGCCCCGGACCGCCCCGGACCGCCCCGGACCGCCCCGGACCGCCCCGGACCGCCCCGGACCGCCCCGGACCGCCCCGGACCGCCCCGGACCGCCCCGGACCGCCCCGGACTGCCCCGGACCGCCCCGGACCGCCTCGGACCGCCCCGGACCGCCCCGGACCGCCCCGGACCGCCACGGACCGCCTCGGACCGCCCCGGACCGCCCCTGACCGCCCTGGACTGCCTCGGACCGCCCCGGACCGCCTCGGACCGCCCCGACCGCCCCGGACCGCCCCGGACCGCCCCGGACCGCCCCGGACCGCCCCGGACCGCCCCGGACCGCCCCGGACCGCCCCGGACCGCCCCGGACCGTCCCGGACCGCCCCGGACCGCCCCGGACCGCCCCGGACCGCCCCGGACCGCCCCGGACCGCCCCGGACCGCCCCGGACCGCCCCGGACCGCCCGGACCGCCCCGGACCGCCCCGGACCGCCCCGGACCGCCCCGGACCGCCCCGGACCGCCCCAGACCGTCCCGGAATGCCCCGGACCGCCCCGGACCGCCCCGGACCGCCCCGGACCGCCCCGGACCGCCCCGGACCGCCCCAGACCGCCCCGGACCGCCCGGACCGCCCCGGACCGCCCCGGACCGCCCCGGACCGCCCCGGACCGCCCCGGACCGCCCCAGACCGCCCCGGACCGCACCGGACCGCCCCGGACCGCCCCGGACCGCCCCGGACCGCCCCGGACCGCCCCGGACCGCCCCGGACCGCCCCGGACCGCCCAGGACCGCCCCGGACCGCACCGGACCGCCCCGGACCGCCCCGGACCGCCTCGGACCGCCCCGGACCGCCCCGGACCGCCGCTGACCGCCCCGGACCGCCCCGGACCGCCCCGGACCGCCTCGGACCGCCCCGGACCGCCCCGGACCGCCCCGGACCGCCCCGGACCGCCCCGGACCACCCCGGACCGCCCCGGACCGCCCCGGACCGCCCCGGACCGCCCCGGACCGCCCCGGACCGCCCCGGACCGTCTCGGACCGCCCCGGACCGCCCCGGACCGCCCCGGACCGCCCCGGACCGCCTCGGACCGCCCCGGACCGCCCCAGACCGCCCTGGACTGCCTCGGACCGCCCCGGACCGCCTCGGACCGCCCCCGACCGCCCCGGACCGCCCCGGACCGCCCCGGACCGCCCCGGACCGCCCCGGACCGCCCCGGACCGCCCGGACCGCCCGGACCGCCCCGGACCGCCCCGGACCGCCCCGGACCGCCCCGGACCGCCCCGGACCGCCCCGGACCGCCCCGGACCGCCCCGGACCGCCCCGGACCGCCCCGGACCGCCCCGGACCGCCCCGGACCGCCCCGGACCGCCCCGGACCGCCCCGGACCGCCACGGACCGCCCCGGACCGCCCCGGACCGCCCCGGACCGCCCCGGACCGTCCCGGACCGCCCCGGACCGCCCCGGACCGCCCCGGACCGCCCCGGACCGCCCCGGACCGCCCCGGACCGCACCGGACCGCCCCGGACCGCCCCGGACCGCCCCGGACCGCCCCGGACCGTCCCGGACCGCCCCGGACCGCCCCGGACCGCCCCGGACCGCCCCGGACCGCCAAGGACCGCCCCGGACCGCACCGGACCGCCCCGGACCGCCCCGGACAGCCTCGGACCGCCCCGGACCGCCCCGGACCGCCGCTGACCGCCCCGGACCGCCCCGGACCGCCCCGGACCGCCTCGGACCGCAACGGACCGCCTCGGACCGCCCGGACCGCCCCGGACCGCCACGGACCGCCCCGGACCGCCCTGGACCGCCCAGGACCGCCCCGGACCGCACCGGACCGCCCCGGACCGCCCCGGACCGCCTCGGACCGCCCCGGACCGCCCCGGACCGCCGCGGACCGCCCCGGACCGCCCCGGACCGCCCCGGACCGCCAAGGACCGCCCCGGACCGCCTCGGACCGCCCCGGACCGCCCCGGACCGCCCCCGACCGCCCCGGACCGCCCCGGACCGCCCCGGACCGCCCCGGAATGCCCCGGACCGCCCCGGACCGCCCCGGACCGCCCCGGACCGCCCCGGACCGCCCCAAACCGCCCCGGACCGCCCCGGACCGCCCGGACCGCCCCGGACCGCCCCGGACTGCCCCGGACCGCCCCGGACCGCCCCGGACCGCCCCGGACCGCCCCGGACCGCCCCGAACCACCCCGGACCGTCCCGGACCGCCCCGGACCGCCCCGGACCGCCCCGGACCGCCCCGGACCGCCCCGGACCGCCCCGGACCGCCCAGGACCGCCCCGGACCGCACCGGACCGCCCCGGACCGCCCCGGACCGCCCCGGACCGCCCAGGACCGCCCCGGACCGCCTCGGACCGCCCCGGACCGCCCCGGACCGCCCGGACCGCCCCGGACCGCCCCGGACCGCCCCGGACCGCCCGGACCGCCCCGGACCGCCCCGGACCGCCCCGGACCGCCCCGGACCGCCCCGGACCGCCCCGGACCGTCCCGGACCGCCCCGGACCGCCCCGGACCGCCCCGGACCGCCCCGGGCCGCCCCGGACCGCCCCGGACCGCCCCGGACCGCCCCGGACCGCCCGGACCGCCCCGGACCGCCCCGGACCGCCCCGGACCGCCCCGGACCGCCCCGGACCCGTCCCGGAATGCCCCGGACCGCCCCGGACCGCCCCGGACCGCCCCGGACCGCCCCGGACCGCCCCGGACCGCCCCAGACCGCCCCGGACCGCCCGGACCGCCCCGGACCGCCCCGGACCGCCCCGGACCGCCCCGGACCGCCCCGGACCGCCCCAGACCGCCCCGGACCGCCCCGGACCGCCCCGGACCGCCCCGGACCGCCCCGGACCGCCCCGGACCGCCCCGGACCGCCCCGGACCGCACCGGACCGCCCCGGACCGCCCCGGACCGCCTCGGACCGCCCTGGACCGCCCCGGACCGCCGCTGACCGCCCCGGACCGCCCCGGACCGCCCCGGACCGCCTCGGACCGCCCCGGACCGCCTCGGACCGCCCCGGACCGCCCCGGACCGCCCCGGACCGCCCCGGACCACCCCGGACCGCCCCGGACCGCCCCGGACCGCCCCGGACCGCCCCGGACTGCCCCGGACCGCCCCGGACCGCCCCGGACCGCCCCGGACCGCCCCGGACCGCCCCGAACCACCCCGGACCGTCCCGGACCGCCCCGGACCGCCCCGGACCGCCCCGGACCGCCCCGGACCGCCCCGGACCGCCCCGGACCGCCCAGGACCGCCCCGGACCGCACCGGACCGCCCCGGACCGCCCCGGACCGCCCCGGACCGCCCAGGACCGCCCCGGACCGCCTCGGACCGCCCCGGACCGCCCCGGACCGCCCGGACCGCCCCGGACCGCCCCGGACCGCCCCGGACCGCCCGGACCGCCCCGGACCGCCCCGGACCGCCCCGGACCGCCCCGGACCGCCCCGGACCGCCCCGGACCGTCCCGGACCGCCCCGGACCGCCCCGGACCGCCCCGGACCGCCCCGGACCGCCCCGGGCCGCCCCGGACCGCCCCGGACCGCCCCGGACCGCCCCGGACCGCCCCGGACCGCACCGGACCGCCCCGGACCGCCCCGGACCGCCCCGGACCGCCCAGGACCGCCCCGGACCGCCTCGGACCGCCCCGGACCGCCCCGGACCGCCCGGACCGCCCCGGACCGCCCCGGACCGCCCCGGACCGCCCGGACCGCCCCGGACCGCCCCGGACCGCCCCGGACCGCCCCGGACCGCCCCGGACCGCCCCGGACCGTCCCGGACCGCCCCGGACCGCCCCGGACCGCCCCGGACCGCCCCGGACCGCCCCGGGCCGCCCCGGACCGCCCCGGAGCGCCCCGGACCGCCCCGGACCGCCCGGACCGCCCCGGACCGCCCCGGACCGCCCCGGACCGCCCCGGACCGCCCCGGACCGCCCCAGACCGTCCCGGAATGCCCCGGACCGCCCCGGACCGCCCCGGACCGCCCCGGACCGCCCCGGACCGCCCCGGACCGCCCCAGACCGCCCCGGACCGCCCGGACCGCCCCGGACCGCCCCGGACCGCCCCGGACCGCCCCGGACCGCCCCGGACCGCCCCAGACCGCCCCGGACCGCACCGGACCGCCCCGGACCGCCCCGGACCGCCCCGGACCGCCCCGGACCGCCCCGGACCGCCCAGGACCGCCCCGGACCGCACCGGACCGCCCCGGACCGCCCCGGACCGCCTCGGACCGCCCTGGACCGCCCCGGACCGCCGCTGACCGCCCCGGACCGCCCCGGACCGCCCCGGACCGCCTCGGACCGCCCCGGACCGCCTCGGACCGCCCCGGACCGCCCCGGACCGCCCCGGACCGCCCCGGACCACCCCGGACCGCCCCGGACCGCCCCGGACCGCCCCGGACCGCCCCGGACCGCCCCGGACCGCCCCGGACCGTCTCGGACCGCCCCGGACCGCCCCGGACCGCCCCGGACCGCCCCGGACCGCACCGGACCGCCCCGGACCGCCCCGGACCGCCCCGGACCGCCCCGGACCGCCCCGGACCGCCCAGGACCGCCCCGGACCGCACCGGACCGCCCCGGACCGCCCCGGACCGCCTCGGACCGCCCTGGACCGCCCCGGACCGCCGCTGACCGCCCCGGACCGCCCCGGACCGCCCCGGACCGCCTCGGACCGCCCCGGACCGCCTCGGACCGCCCCGGACCGCCCCGGACCGCCCCGGACCGCCCCGGACCACCCCGGACCGCCCCGGACCGCCCCGGACCGCCCCGGACCGCCCCGGACCGCCCCGGACCGCCCCGGACCGTCCCGGACCGCCCCGGACCGCCCCGGACCGCCCCGGACCGCCCCGGACCGCCTCGGACCGCCCCGGACCGCCCCAGACCGCCCTGGACTGCCCCGGACCGCCCCGGACCGCCCCGGACCGCCCCGGACCGCCCCAGACCGCCCCGGACCGCCCCGGACCGCCCCGGACCGCCCCGGACCGCCCCGGACCGCCCCGGACCGCCCCGGACCGCCCCGGACCGTCCCGGACCGCCCCGGACCGCCGCGGACCGCCCCGGACCGCCCCGGACCGCCCCGGACCGCCCCGGACCGCCTCGGACCGCCCCGGACCGCCTCGGACCGCCCCGGACCGCCCCGGACCGCCCCCGACCGCCCCGGACCGCCCCGGACCGCCCCGGACCGCCCCGGAATGCCCGGGACCGCCCCGGACCGCCCCGGACCGCCCCGGACCGCCCCGGACCGCCCCAAACCGCCCCGGACCGCCCCGGACCGCCCGGACCGCCCCGGACCGCCCCGGACTGCCCCGGACCGCCCCGGACCGCCCCGGACCGCCCCGGACCGCCCCGGACCGCCCCGAACCGCCCCGGACCGTCCCGGACCGCCCCGGACCGCCCCGGACCGCCCCGGACCGCCCCGGACCGCCCAGGATCGCCCCGGACCGCACCGGACCGCCCCGGACCGCCCCGGACCGCCCCGGACCGCCCAGGACCGCCCCGGACCGCCCCGGACCGCCTCGGACCGCCCCGGACCGCCCCGGACCGCCCCCGACCGCCCCGGACCGCCCCGGACCGCCCCGGACCGCCCCGGAATGCCCCGGACCGCCCCGGACCGCCCCGGACCGCCCCGGACCGCCCCGGACCGCCCCAAACCGCCCCGGACCGCCCCGGACCGCCCGGACCGCCCCGGACCACCCCGGACTGCCCCGGACCGCCCCGGACCGCCCCGGACCGCCCCGGACCGCCCCGGACCGCCCCGAACCGCCCCGGACCGTCCCGGACCGCCCCGGACCGCCCCGGACCGCCCCGGACCGCCCCGGACCGCCCAGGACCGCCCCGGACCGCACCGGACCGCCCCGGACCGCCCCGGACCGCCCCGGACCGCCCAGGACCGCCCCGGACCGCCTCGGACCGCCCCGGACCGCCCCGGACCGCCGCGGACCGCCCCGGACCGCCCCGGACCGCCCCGGACCGCCTCGGACCGCCCCGGACCGCCTCGGACCGCCCCGGACCGCCCCGGACCGCCCCCGACCGCCCCGGACCGCCCCGGACCGCCCCGGACCGCCCCGGAATGCCCCGGACCGCCCCGGACCGCCCCGGACCGCCCCGGACCGCCCCGGACCGCCCCGGACCGCCCCGGACCGCCCCAGACCGCCCCGGACCGCCCCGGACCGCCCCGGACCGCCCCGGACCGCCCCGGACCGCCCCGGACAGCCCCGGACCGCCCCGGACCGCCCCGGACCGCCCCGGACCGCCCCGGACCGCCCCGGACCGCCCCGGACCGCACCGGACCGCCCCGGACCGCCCCGGACCGCCCCGGACCGCCCCGGACCGTCCCGGACCGCCCCGGACCGCCCAGGACCGCCCCGGACCGCCCCGGACCGCCCCGGACCGCCCCGGACCGCCCAGGACCGCCCCGGACCGCACCGGACCGCCCCGGACCGCCCCGGACCGCCTCGGACCGCCCCGGACCGCCCCGGACCGCCGCGGACCGCCCCGGACCGCCCCGGACCGCCCCGGACCGCCTCGGACCGCCCCGGACCGCCTCGGACCGCCCCGGACCGCCCCGGACCGCCCCCGACCGCCCCGGACCGCCCCGGACCGCCCCGGACCGCCCCGGAATGCCCCGGACCGCCCCGGACCGCCCCGGACCGCCCCGGACCGCCCCGGACCGCCCCAAACCGCCCCGGACCGCCCCGGACCGCCCGGACCGCCCCGGACCGCCCCGGACCGCCTCGGACCGCCCCGGACCGCCTCGGACCGCCCCGGACCGCCCCGGACCGCCCCCGACCGCCCCGGACCGCCCCGGACCGCCCCGGACCGCCCCGGAATGCCCCGGACCGCCCCGGACCGCCCCGGACCGCCCCGGACCGCCCCGGACCGCCCCAAACCGCCCCGGACCGCCCCGGACCGCCCGGACCGCCCCGGACCGCCCCGGACCGCCTCGGACCGCCCCGGACCGCCTCGGACCGCCCCGGACCGCCCCGGACCGCCCCCGACCGCCCCGGACCGCCCCGGACCGCCCCGGACCGCCCCGGAATGCCCCGGACCGCCCCGGACCGCCCCGGACCGCCCCGGACCGCCCCAGACCGCCCCGGACCGCCCCGGACCGCCCCGGACCGCCCCGGACCGTCCCGGACCGCCCCGGACCGCCCCGGACCGCCCCGGACCGCCCCGGACAGCCCCGGACCGCCCCGGACCGCCCCGGACCGCCCCGGACCGCCCCGGACCGCCCCGGACCGCCACGGACCGCCCCGGACCGCCCCGGACCGCCCCGGACCGCCCCGGACCGCCCCGGACCGCCCCGGACCGCCCCGGACCGCGCCGGACCGCCCCGGACCGCCCCGGACCGCCCCGGACCGCCCCGGACCACCCCAGACCGCCCCGGACCGCCCCGGACCGCCCCGGACCGCCCCGGACCGCCCCGGACCGCCCCGGACCGCCCCGGACCGCCTCGGACCGCCCCGGACCGCCCCGGACCGCCCCGGACCGCCCCGGACCGCCTCGGACCGCCCCGGACCGCCCCGGACCGCCCCGGACCGCCCCGGAGGACCGCCCCGGACCGCCCCGGACCGCCCCGGACCGCCCGGACCGCCCCGGACCGCCCCGGACCGCCCCGGACCGCCCCGGACCGCCCTGGACCGCCCCGGACCGCCCCGGACCGCCCCTGACCGTCCCGGACCGCCCCGGACCGCCCCGGACCGCCCCGGACCGCCCCGGACCGCCCCGGACCGCCCCGGACCGCCCCGGACCGCCCGGACCGCCCCGGACCGCCCCGGACCGCCCCGGACCGCCCCGGACCGCCCCGGACCGCCCCAGACCGTCCCGGAATGCCCCGGACCGCCCCGGACCGCCCCGGACCGCCCCGGACCGCCCCGGACCGCCCCGGACCGCCCCGGACCGCCCCGGACCGCCCCGGACCGCCCCGGACCGCCCCGGACCGCCCCGGACCGCCCCGGACCGCCCCGGACCGCCCCGGACCGTCCCGGACCGCCCCGACCGCCCCGGACCGCCCCGGACCGCCCCGGACAGCCCCGGACCGCCCCGGACCGCCCAGGACCGCCCCGGACCGCACCGGACCGCCCCGGACCGCCCCGGACCGCCTCGGACCGCCCCGGACCGCCCCGGACCGCCCCGGACCGCCCCGGACCGCCCCGGACCGCCTCGGACCGCCCCGGACCGCCTCGGACCGCCCCGGACTGCCCTGGACCGCCCCGGACCGCCCCGGACCGCCCCGGACCGCCCCGGACCGCGCCGGACCGCCCCGGACCGCCCCGGACCGCCCCGGACCGCCCCGGACCGCCCCGGACCGCCCCGGACCGCCCCGGACCACCCCGGACCGCCCCGGACCGCCCCGGACCGCCCCGGACCGCCCCGGACCGCCCCGGACCGCCCCGGACCGCCCCGGACGCCCCGGGGCGCCCGGGACCGCCCCGGACCGCCCCGGACCGCCCCGGACCGCCCCGGACCGCCCCGGACCGTCCCGGACCGCCCCGGACCGCCCCGGACCGCCCCGGACCGCCCCGGACCGCCCCGGACCGCCCCGGACCGCCCCGGACCGCCCCGGACCGCCCCGCACCGCCCCGGACCGCCCCGGACCGCCCCGGACCGCCCCGGACCGCCCCGGACCGCACCGGACCGCCCCGGACCGCCCCGGACCGCCCCGGACCGCCCCGGACCGTCCCGGACCGCCCCGGACCGCCCCGGACCGCCCCGGACCGCCCCGGACCGCCCCGGACCGCCCAGGACCGCCCCGGACCGCCCCGGACCGCCCCGGACCGCCCCGGACCGCCCCGGACCGCCCCGGACCGCCCGGACCGCCCCGGACCGCCCCGGACCGCCCCGGACCGCCCCGGACCGCCCTGGACCGCCCCGGACCGCCCCGGACCGCCCCTGACCGTCCCGGACCGCCCCGGACCGCCCCGGACCGCCCCGGACCGCCCCGGACCGCCCCGGACCGCCCCGGACCGCCCCGGACCGCCCGGACCGCCCCGGACCGCCCCGGACCGCCCCGGACCGCCCCGGACCGCCCCGGACCGCCCCAGACCGTCCCGGAATGCCCCGGACCGCCCCGGACCGCCCCGGACCGCCCCGGACCGCCCCGGACCGCCCCGGACCGCCCCGGACCGCCCCGGACCGCCCCGGACCGCCCCGGACCGCCCCGGACCGCCCCGGACCGCCCCGGACCGCCCCGGACCGTCCCGGACCGCCCCGACCGCCCCGGACCGCCCCGGACCGCCCCGGACAGCCCCGGACCGCCCCGGACCGCCCAGGACCGCCCCGGACCGCACCGGACCGCCCCGGACCGCCCCGGACCGCCTCGGACCGCCCCGGACCGCCCCGGACCGCCCCGGACCGCCCCGGACCGCCCCGGACCGCCTCGGACCGCCCCGGACCGCCTCGGACCGCCCCGGACTGCCCTGGACCGCCCCGGACCGCCCCGGACCGCCCCGGACCGCCCCGGACCGCGCCGGACCGCCCCGGACCGCCCCGGACCGCCCCGGACCGCCCCGGACCGCCCCGGACCGCCCCGGACCGCCCCGGACCACCCCGGACCGCCCCGGACCGCCCCGGACCGCCCCGGACCGCCCCGGACCGCCCCGGACCGCCCCGGACCGCCCCGGACCGCCCGGGACCGCCCCGGACCGCCCCGGACCGCCCCGGACCGCCCCGGACCGCCCCGGACCGTCCCGGACCGCCCCGGACCGCCCCGGACCGCCCCGGACCGCCCCGGACCGCCCCGGACCGCCCCGGACCGCCCCGGACCGCCCCGGACCGCCCCGCACCGCCCCGGACCGCCCCGGACCGCCCCGGACCGCCCCGGACCGCCCCGGACCGCCCCGGACCGCACCGGACCGCCCCGGACCGCCCCGGACCGCCCCGGACCGCCCCGGACCGTCCCGGACCGCCCCGGACCGCCCCGGACCGCCCCGGACCGCCCCGGACCGCCCCGGACCGCCCAGGACCGCCCCGGACCGCAACGGACCGCCCCGGACCGCCCCGGACCGCCTCGGACCGCCCCGGACAGCCCCGGACCGCCGCGGACCGCCCCGGACCGCCCCGGACCGCCCCGGACCGCCAAGGACCGCCCCGGACCGCCTCGGACCGCCCCGGACCGCCCCGGACCGCCCCCGACCGCCCCGGACCGCCCCGGACCGCCCCGGACCGCCCCGGAATGCCCCGGACCGCCCCGGACCGCCCCGAACCGCCCCGGACCGCCCCGGACCGCCCCGGACCGCCCCGGACCGCCCCGGACAGCCCCGGACCGCCCCGGACCGCCCCGGACCGCCCCGGACCGCCCCGGACCGCCCCGGACCGCCACGGACCGCCCCGGACCGCCCCGGACCGCCCCGGACCGCCCCGGACCGCCCCGGACCGCCCCGGACCGCCCCGGACCGCGCCGGACCGCCCCGGACCGCCCCGGACTGCCCCGGACCGCCCCGGACCACCCCAGACCGCCCCGGACCGCCCCGGACCGCCCCGGACCGCCCCGGACCGCCCCGGACCGCCCCGGACCGCCCCGGACCGCCTCGGACCGCCCCGGACCGCCCCGGACCGCCCCGGACCGCCCCGGACCGCCTCGGACCGCCCCGGACCGCCCCAGACCGCCCCGGACTGCCTCGGACCTCCCCGGACCGCCTCGGACCGCCCCCGACCGCCCCGGACCGCCCCGGACCGCCCCGGACCGCCCCGGACCGCCCCGGACCGCCCCGGACCGCCCGGACCGCCCCGGACCGCCCCGGACCGCCCCGGACCGCCCCGGACCGCCCCGGACCGCCCCGGACCGCCCCGGACCGCCCCGGACCGCCCCGGACCGTCCCGGACCGCCCCGGACCGCCCCGGACCGCCCCGGACCGCCCCGGACCGCCCCGGACCGCCCCGGACCGCCCGGACCGCCCCGGACCGCCCCGGACCGCCCCGGACCGCCCCGGACCGCCCCGGACCGCCCCGGACCGCCCCAGACCGTCCCGGAATGCCCCGGACCGCCCCGGACCGCCCCGGACCGCCCCGGACCGCCCCGGACCGCCCCGGACCGCCCCGGACCGCCCGGACCGCC